>NC_135971.1:6789399-6832988 GCF_053455715.1 Rhinoraja longicauda | reverse complement strand
CAGAGAATTGCTTTATTATTGGCTTGAATTCAATGGTCTTTAGGATGTCATTTTCCATGCACATGAGGAAAGCCAGTTCAAACGATGCTGCACCATTGTGCTACGAAGCTGATTTTTTATAAGTTTCAGTCTTGAAAAAGAACGTTCTCCTGTACAGTTGGTCACCTCATGCACATGAACACTCTGAGTACAATTTCAACATTCGGGAATACAGATTTCAAATTGTCGGAAATTATTTTTCTGTACAATGCAGGGAGAGTCTCACAATTTTCATCAAGAGCCATGTAGTGCTTGAGATGCTCACATTCATTTAAAAGGTCATCATAATTAAGGTCTTTGTGATACATATTAGCCAGATGTTCACACTTTTTCTTTAGTGCATCAGAAGCAATAGTTTTCAAATCACTGAAGAAAGAAAACAGATTTCCAATCTGTGAATAAGCTTCTGCAAGTTTTGTCAGTTCAAAGATTAGAGTGTCCAGAATAGGGAGGAAAGTTTCTACCTTGAACTTTCCGCTTTTACTGAGAAGTACCTCTGCTGATGATGATCTATCATATCTAGTAAGACGCACGCATCTAGTAAGACGCACACCAATCAAATATGCCGTCATGCACTTTCGATGTTCTTCTCCATTTTCATGTTCTACAATAACATTGCTGTGTTTCCAGTCATTGACCCCAATGTAGCAAAGGGAGATTCTTTCTTGGACAAATAGGCGACATACTAAGCAGTACAAACGACCTTGGGATGGTGAATAGAGTAGCCATTCACGTTTTACACACTCGCCATTCGGCAGTTCACGTTTGAACACATTATTTGATAAATACCTTGTCTTCATACTCTCTACTCCAGCTGTTTTATACACTTTGCGTGAGTTTGAAAGGTTGCTATCATGATTCTGACATGATGAGGGCCCACTACGAATCCAGTAATCTACTGTGTTAGTATCATTAATGTTCCATAGCCCCGGATCTGTCTCTTGGATTGGAAACTCCTTTACTGTTACAGATTTGGGTATTTCCTCTTGTGAAATGTCACCAGCAGCAGCAACGGATAATGATACTATTGGTATGTCTGCTGAAACTGGATGATTGGTAGCAGGAATGGATTTGGATGTGGATGCTATATCTGAAAGAACAGTACTAGTGGCTGACATTGCAGGAGTGGATGTAGATGTGGATGCTATATCTGAAAGAACAGTACTAGTGGCTGACATTGCAGGAGTGGATACTGATGTGGATGCTACATCTGAAGGAACGGTACTAGTGGCTGACGTTGCACCTGTGTTGAACCACGATGTTAATTTTGGAATTTTTCCAATTTTCTCCTTCTCCTCTGCAGCTCTCTTCCTCTTCTGTGCTCCACTCAAAATCATTACGTTTCATTGCTGCTAAGGGTTATTCACCTGGAAATATATATTATAAATGTTTAGTATTTAGTCCCACGCCAGGATGTAGGGTTATATAATATAAGTGTGTTTGCAACAAGACCTAAATATTTAAACATTCTGCTTCCATAATGAACACGTCCCTCCTTAAATTGTACGAACAGTATTTATTCTTAATACAAACTCTACTGTGTGCTGATTCACAACACTGCCGGGCAAGGCCTTGAATAGCCCAGTGGCGTAGCTAGGGTGTCTGGCACTGATCTAGCCTCATCTGTGTATAGGTCTACAAGACTACATTCAACATTTTCTCAACTTGCACAGATAAAAAGCTTATCCATTCATATATTCACAAACTATTAATACCTGTTATTAGTACTGCATCATAAATTCGTAATCTTAAAATAACTACTACATGCTTATCGTACAAGTGTTCAATGTTGTGAATGAACCTCAGCATTTAATCACTAATAATCTATGCATAGCCCTATACCCGTGTTCATATTACAATGTATAAATATAACCAATAATCATGTCATTGCTATTAATAGTACTACAGTAGGTCTAATGTGAGTAATGTCAACTGAGTTGAAGTGACGTAACATATACGCTAAATTATGTTATACAGCATGAGATCCATACACATAGGCTACATGCAAGTGAGGTGGCAGAGGTGACTGCGATACTAACCCGGGGATACTAAATCAGAGACAAATCACAATGTCCATTGTAACACAATAACATTGCAGCAAATATTTATAGTTTAGTACTAGACCAAGTGGACCCGTTGGGCCCATTCCTCGTAGAGGGGGAACAGGGAAGGGGAGAGGGTATGATTGAGTGAGGCCTGGAATCCAAGCCTCTCGTGTATTGTACCACCCTCAACCCACCTATCCCCCCCCCCTCCTCCCCCTACTGACCCACTCCACCCCCCCCCCCTAGCCACCCCCACTTGCCCCTCCCCTGCCCCCACCCGGGACGTGGGGGGATGGAGTGGCTGAGTGTTAGGACCAATGCAGTAGAGGTTTGGGGGAGTTTCAAAGGGGGTTCAGGGAGGATGACTTGGGTGAATGGAGGGTGGAAGAGAGGGGGGGACAAGGGGGCTGGGGGGGGATGGAGTGGTGAGAAGAGGATAAGGGTGGGTGAGGTGGGTTGTGGGGGGTGGGATGATAAGTGGAGTTGAGGGGGTGTGGATGGAGTGGGTGAGTGGGGCTCTTTAAAAAAAAACCTGAAACCAATTTAAGTTAATGCAGCACAGGTCTGGGGGAGTTTTAAGGGGGATTAAGGGGGGAATGGAATGCATGAGTGGGGCTCTGATGAAAAATCCTAAACACAATTTCACGACCCCTGTTGTCCCCCTCCCCAGTGCCCATTCTCAGACCCCCCCCATTCTCTCTCCCCCAGACCAACTGTTACTCTCCGCCACCCCCCTTTCCCCAGCACCCCCATTTCCCCCAGACTCTCTTCCCCCCCACCACCAACCCCCACCCTTGCTGTCCCCCTCCCCTGTCCCGCTCTGCCTCCTCCCACCCCCACTCTCTCCTCCTCCCAGCCTCCCCGTCGCCCCCACCGTTACTCTCCCCCCACCCCCCTTTCCCTACCAGCCCCCCCCCTGTCGTGCCAGCGAAAAGCACTTACCGAAAAGCACTTAGCGATGGACTTAGGGTGCTACATTGTTGTGAAAAGCACTTACAGATCGCTGTGAGAAGCACTTAGGGATGGAAAAGCAAAGCAATTAGGGAGCTGATTGTTGCGAAACAGATCGCTGTGAGAAGCACTTAGGGATGGAAAATGTTGCGAAAAAAACACTTAGGGACCGAAAATGTTGCGAAAAAAGCACTTATTGAACCTACATTTTTAAAGTAGTATTTATTTATTGCAAGTCACTTAACATACACAGATCAGCATGGGGCCCCTATGCTCGTGGGGCCCCGGGCAAGTGCCCATCAGGCCCATGCGTTAAGACGGCCCGGCAAACACGGACAGACACACGCACACTCAAAGACACCCAGGCACAGACAATTGACAATAGACAATAGGTGCAGGAGGAGGCCATTCGGCCCTTCGAGCCAGCACCACCATTCAATGTGATCATGGCTGATCATTCTCAATCAGTAGCCCGCCCCAAACTGTAACAGACGCATACAGTATGTAACTCAATTCAACCCCCCCCTTATATACCAATTTCTAAAACATCTCTTTCCATTCATCCGCTATAAATATTATGTCGAATCTTATTTGTAAATACATTTTAGTTTATATATACTTAACTAAAATGTTGATAATGTTTATAATTTTTTTAGTTAAACATATATATCAACTAAAATGTATTTACACACACTCGCCCACTCTCACGCACATATATAATAACATTTATATTGATAAATAACCATCCTGGTTGAATAAATAAATTATTATTCTACAAAGCAGAAAACACGTGCGGAACTAATGCGCAGCGGTAGAGTTGCTTTCTTACTGCGGCAGACACCAGGGTTCGATCCCGACTACGGGCGCCGTCTGTGCGGAGTTTGTACGTCCTCCCTGTGACCGCGTGGATTTTCTCCGGGATCTTCGGTTTCCTCCCACACTCCAAAGATGTACAGGTTTGTACGTTAACTGGCTTGGTATACATGTAAATTGTCCCTGGTGTGCGGAGGTTAGGGTTAATGTGCGGGGATCGCTGGTCGGTGCGGACTCGGTGGGGCGAAGGACCTTTTTCTGCGCTTTTCCTCTCAACTAGACTAAAGTCTAAACTCCATTTAGACTCCATTTAAACTCCATTTAGAACGGAGATGAGGAAGAAATTTTTCAGTCAGAGTGTGGTGAAGGTGTGGAATTCTCTGCCTCAGAAGGCAGTGGAGGCCAGTTCGTTGGATGCTTTCAAGAGAGAGCTGGATAGAGCTCTTAAGGATAGCGGAGTGAGGGGGTATGGGGTGAAGGCAGGAACGGGGTACTGATTGAGAGTGATCAGCCATGATCGCATTGAATGGCGGTGCTGGCTCGAAGGGCTGAATGGCCTACTCCTGCACCTATTGTCTATTGTCTAAGTCAGCTCGTCAAGAAGCAATGGTGAAAAGATAAATCAGTTCGTGTTTTAAATTAGGGAGAAGGGCCCTGACGTGAAATATCAACTGGTTTATTTTTCTACAATGCTAGGTGACCAGCTGAGCTCTTCCATGAGTTCTGTTTTTGTGTTAAACGCCAGGATCGGCACTGCATTTATTTTTCAGTCATGTTACACCCTAAGCAGGTTGTGTTACTGTTTGTTCAAAGACTAGGTTTGCTCTATAGGGAGAGGGGGAGAGGGAGAGGGAGAGAGAGAGAGAGAGACGTTTGTGCGCGAATGTCTGTCTGTGTGTGTACACGTGTGTCGTATGTGTGCGAGTGAATGTTTGTCCGCAGATGTGTGCGTGTGTGTGAATAAAACATGCTCGCACTAAAATGTATCGAGCCGACATCACCAACAATCTATGGACTACACATTGCCGAGAATGGATGAGAACGGGTCGACCGAAACGTCACCCATTTCTTCTCTCCAGAGATGCTCCCTGCCCGCTGAGCTACTCCAGCGTTTTGTGTCTATCTTAGGTTTAACTCCGCGGTCTAGGAAGGAACTGCAGATGCTGGTTTAAACTGGAGATAGACACAAAAAGCTGGAGTAACTCAGCGGGTTAGATAGCATCTCTGGGGAAAATGAATCTCCAGTTATGCTGTCTGACCCACTGAGTTACTCCAGCTTTTTTCTGTCTACTTCACTGTCTTGTTTATTTTATTTTAAGTTAGTTTAGAGAGGAGCAGACGTAGAGTTCCTGCCTCACAGCGCCAGAGACCAGGGTTCGAATCTGACCACGGATAATGTCTCTACTGAGTTTGTACTTTCTCCCCGTGACCCGTGTGGGCTTTTCTCCGGGATCTCCGCTTTCATCCCACACTGCAAAGGCACGTTTGTGGGTTAATTAGCTTGGTATCAATGTATAAATGTAAAATTGTCCCTCGCATGTGTAGGATAGAATTAGTGCGCGGGGATTGCTGGTCTCGATTGGCCGAGGGGCCTGTTTCCGCGCTGTATCTCTAAACTAAACTGCACCTGGTTCTGAGCTGCATTTGCTGCCTTTTAAGGAAATATTTACTGTCGGCAAAAAAGAATTGTAGTCGGTGTAAGCACAGTTGGTTTACAGTGACTGTTTACAGTAAAAGTTCATTGGCTTGCTGCCTGCACACTCCACTGTCATGTTTAGTTCAGTTTAGAGCGCGGCGCAGCGGTACAGTTGCTGCTTCACAGCGCCAGAGACCCGGGTTCGATCCCGACCTCAGTGCGGAGTTTGTTCATTCGCTCCGTGAAGTGCGTGGGTTTTCTCCGGGATCTCCGGTTTCCTCCCACACTCCAAAACCAGTTTGTAGGTTAATTGGCTTGGTATAATTGTCAATTGCCCCGAGTGTGTGTAGGATAGTGATCGTGTCACTGGTCGGCGCGGACTCGGTGGGCCGGCGGGCCTGTTTCCGCGCTGTATCTCTAAACTCAACTTCACACTAGTTCCATGTTAGCCCACTTTCTCATCCACTCCCTGCGCACAAGGGACAGATGACCAACTAAGCTCCAAACCCGCAAGTCTTTGGGATGTGAGAGGAAACCCGGGAACCCGGAGGAAACCCATGCAGACACAGTGAGAACGTGCATACGCCACAGAGACAGCACCCGAGGTCGGAATCGAACCCGGTCTCCGGGATGCACCACTGTGTGCCGCCCTAAAATGTGCAGTTTTGTAGGTTCATTGGCTTCTGTAAATTGTCCCCAGCGTGTTGGATAGAGCTAGTGTTCGGGGATCGCTGGTCGGCACGGACTCGACGGGCCGAAGGGCCTGTTTCCATCTTGTATCTCTGAACTAAATTAAACTAAACGGCTTTGTGGGGAAGGATTGAAATCTAAGACACTGATGTGCTGTCGCCAATGTACCTACCTTCAAAGAAATGTGCAGTATTGTTTAAAAAGGTTATTCTGGGACTTAGTAAGCGATTGATTTGACACTGAGAATGCAAAGAAAGAGATATAATCGTCCCCATTGAACAGAGAGGACGCCCTTTGGACCACAATGTCAAAACCCATATGATGCCCACTTAACTTAAGATAGATACAAAAAGCTAGAGTAACTCAGCGGGTCAGACAGCATCTCTGGAGATACGGAATGGGTGACGTTTCGGATCGAGACTCTTCTTCAGACTGAGAGTCAGGGGAAAGTGAACCGAGGGATATAGACGGTGATATCGAGAGATTTAGATTTTTTATTTTAGATTTAGAGATACAGCGCGGAAACAGGCCCTTCGGCCCACCGAGTCCGCGCCGCCCAGCGATCCCCGCACATTAACACCATCCTACACACACTAGGGACAATTAGAAAACCCACGCAGTTCACGGGGAGAACGTACAAACTCCATACAGACGGCGCCTGTAGTTAGGATCGAACCCGAGTCTCCGGCGGTGCATTCGCTGTAAGGCTGCAACTCTACCGCTGCGCCACCATTATATATATATATATATATATATATATATATATATAGAACAAATGAATAAAAGCTGTGCAAAAAAGTAACGATGATAAAGGAGGCAGGCCATTGTCAGCAGTGGGCGAGGTGAAAACGAGTTACAAACAATGAGACTCAACAAGATTACTTTGAAGCTTGCGTGGGGGAGGGATGGAGAGAGGGGTTACTTGAAGTTAGAGAAATTAATATTCATACCACTGGGGTGTAAGCTGCCCAAGCGAAATACAAGATGCTGTTCTTCCAATTCCCGTTGGCCTCATTCTGAAAATGTCGGAGGCCTATGGCAGAAAGGTCAGTGTGGGAATGGGAAGAGAATTTAAAGTATTTGGCAACCTGGAGACGAATTAAACTTAATTTAACTTAATCCTTTCTGTTTGCACATGATCCACATCCTTCTATTCCCTGCACATTCATGAATGTTATAAACAATGGACAATAGGTGCAGGAGGAGGCCATTCGGCCCTTCGAGCCAGCACCGCCATTCAATGTGATCATGGCTGATCATTCTCAGTACCCCGTTCCTGCCTTTTCCCCATACCCCCTGACTCCGCTATCCTTAAGAGCACTATCTAGCTCTCTCTTGAATGCATTCAGAGAATTGGCCTCCACTGCCTTCTGAGGCAGAGAATTCCACAGAACCACAACTCTCTGACTGAAAAGTTTTTCCTCATCTCAATTCTAAATGGCCTACCCCTTATTCTTAAACTGTGGCCCCTTGTTCTGGACGCCCCCAACATTGGGAACATGTTTCCTGCCTCTAACGTGTCCAACCCCTTTAATAATCTTTTACGTTTCGATAAGATCTCCTCTCATCCTTCTAAATTCCATTGTATACAAGCCTAGTCACTCCAGTCTTTCAACATATGACAGTCCCACCATTCCGGGAATTAACCTAGTAAACCTACGCTGCACGCCCTCAATAGCAAAAATATCCTTCCTCAAATTTGGAGACCAAAACTGCACACAGTACTCCAGGTGCGGTCTCACTAGGGCCCTGTACAACTACAGAAGGACCTATTTGCTCCTATACTCAACTCCTCTTGTTATGAAGGCCAACATTCCATTGGCTTTCTTCACTGCCTGCTGTACCTGCATGCTTCCTTTCAGTGACTGATGCACTAGGACACCCAGATCACGTTGTACGTCCCCTGTTCCTAACTTGACACCATTCAGACAATAATCTACCTTCCTATTCTTACCACCAAAGTGGATAACCTCACACTTATCCACATTAAACTGCATCTGCCATACATCTGCCCACTCACACAACCTGTCCAAGTCACCCTGTAACCTCATAGCATCTTCCTCACAGTTTCCAAAAGCCTCTTAAACACCACTATTATATCTGCTTACACCACCACCCCTGGCAGTGCGTTTCAGGCACGTACCCACTCTCTGTGTAAAAAAAAAATCTTGCCCTGCATATCTTCTTTAAACTTTGCCCCTCTCACCTTAAAGCTATGCCCTCTAGTCTTTGACATTTCCAACTTGGGGGTAAAAAGACTCTGACTATCTACCCTCTCCATGCTGCCCATATTTTCAGAGACACCTTTTAGGTATCCTCTGCTCCAGAGAAAATAATCCCAGTTTGTCAAAATTCCCCTTATTGCTAATAGCCTCTGGTAAATGTCCTTCTGCATAATCTCCGAAACCTCAGCATCCTTCCTGTAATGGGGACGACCAAAATTGCAGACTCTACTCCAAATGTGGTCTAACCAAAGTTTTATAAAGCTGCATCATGATACCCTGAATCTCGCACTCAAAGCCCCATGAGATGAAGGCAGACATAATGTATGTCTTCTTTACCATCCTATCTACAATCTACAGGTCTATGCGAAGCAGTTACAAACAGGTCACCACATCCTTCCTGTTCTGGGGCAGCCGGAACTGGAAACCACACATATTTGCATGAACAAACTTTACTGAGAAATTAATTTAATTTAGTTTAGTTTATGGTCACGTGTACCGAAGTACAGTGCAAAGCTTTTTTTGTTGCGTGCTATCCTGTCAGTGAAAAGACCTTACACGATGACAAGCGACCCGTCCACAGTGTACCGATACAGGGTAAAGGGAAGATAGAAACAGAAAGCTGAAGTAACTCAGCGGGACAGGCAGCATCTCTGGAGAGAAGGAATGGGTGAAGTTTTGGGTCGAGACCTTTCTTCAGACTAGGCATACCCTCTAAACAAGGCAGCATTCCGGTAAACTTCTTACTGCATAATACCCAAAACTTCTGCATGCTTCCAGTAAAGGTGGCGAAATAATGGATAAAGGGAATAACGTTTAGTGCACGATAAAGTCCAGTAAATTCTGATTAAAGACATTTTGAGGGTCTCCAATGAGGTAGCTGGGAGGTCAGGGCCGTTCTCTAGTTGACAGGATGTTTAAGTTGCCTGATAACAGCTGGGAAGAAACTGTTCATGAATTTGGATGTATGCGTTTCCACACTTCTGTACCTCTTAGTAGAAACACGAAATTGCAGATGCTTGTTCATACCAAAGATGGAGACAGTGGTGGAGTTACTCAGCAGGTCAGGCAGCATCTCTGAAGAGAAAGGATTGGTGACGTTTCGGGTCGGGTCTGAGGAAGTGTCCCCACCCGAAACGCCACCCATCCTTTTTCTCGAGAGATGCTTCCTGACCCGCTGAGTTACTCCAGAACTTTGTGTCTCTTGTCTGACGGGGGGGGGGGGGGGGGGGGGGGGGAAGAGGGAGTGATCGGCGTGAGATTCACCCTTGATAATGCTGACGGCCTTGAATGAATTGTCGATGGAAGGGAGGTTGGTTTTGCGATTTGGTCTGGGCTGCGTCTACAGCTCTCTGCAATCTCTTGCGTACTTGGGTGGAGCTGTTCCCAAACCAGACTGTGATGCATCCCGATAAAATGCTTTGTGCGTCGCATCTGTAGAAATTAAATCTGCAGCAATGAAGACCAACACTATCTGCAATAACATCTGCCTCTCACTGTCTACAGGTTAGGAAGCTGTTTCCTGCTCAGACTGACTTGGCCAAGAGGTTGCTTCTCATCTTCCTCTCCGTGGTCATCCTGCAAGTGTACTTTGCCACTGAGGAAGAGCCCGGCCTTTCGTCAACAGCGCTGGACAGCCCCAGCGACCTGCCTTGGTACGGCGCCGCACTCATCCCCACTGCGTCGGACAGAGCTGAGACACACTGCATCCTTCATCTCGTGGCGGGACGCCTTTGGAAGCCTCCCAACAGCCAGCGATCTCCCACCAGAGATTCAAGTTCTCAAGTTCACAAGTTATAGGAGTAGCATTAGGCCATTTGGCTCATCGAGTCTACTCCGCCATTCAATCATGGCTAATATCTGCCTCATCACATTTTCCTGCCTTCTCCCCATAATCCTTGACATCCATTCTAATCAATAATTTGTCTATCTCTACCGTAAAAATATCCACTGACTTGGTCTCCACAGCTCTCTGTGACAATGAGTTCCACAGATGAACTGCTCTGTGACTAAAGAAATTCCTCCTCACCACCTTTCCAAACGAGCGCCCTTTAATTCTTCTCCCACCAGTGGAAACATCCTCTCCACATCCACTCTATCTACGCCTTTCATTATTCGCTAAGTTTCAATGAGGTCCCCCCTCAACCTTCTAAACTCCAGTGAGTACAGGCCCGGTGCTGTAAAACGCTCATCAAATGCTAACCCACTCATTCCTCGAATCATTCTTGTAAACCTCCTCTGGACCCTCTCCAGAGCCAGCACATCCCTCCTCAGATATGGGGCCCAAAGTTCATATTTATATTTCATATTTCAGATACAGCGCGGAAACAGGCCTTTTCGGCCCACCAAGTCCGCGCCGCCCAGCGATCCCCGCACACTAACACTATCCTACACACACTAGGGACATTTTTTACATTTACCCAGTCAATTAACCTACATACCTGTACGTCTTTGGAGTGTGGGAGGAAACCGAAGATCTCGGAGAAAACCCACGCAGGTCACGGGGAGAACGTACAAACTCCTTACAGTACAGCACCCGTAGTCAGGATCGAACCTGAGTCTCCGGCGCTGCATTCGCTGTAAAGCAGCAACTCTACCGCTGCGCTACCGTGCCGCCCTCGTACGGGTGTCAGGAGTTATGAGGAGAGGACAGGAGAATGGAGTTGGGGGGGAGAGATAAATCAGCCAAAATTAAATGGTGGGGTGTACCTGATGGGCCGAATGGCTTAATTCTGCTCCGACCGCATGAACTAACGTTTTTCAAGGGTCTGGAACATTAATTGTTTTCCATTCCATGGATGCTGTCTGACCTGCAGGGTATTCCAAGTATTCTAGTTAGTTTAGTTTAATTTAGAGATACCGCGTGGAAACAGTCCCTTCGGCCCACGGAGTCCATACCGACCAGCGATCCCCGCACACTAACACTATCCTACACTCACTAGGTGCAATTTACAATTATACCAAGGCAGTTAACCTACAAACCCGTACGTCTTTGAAATGTGGGAGGTAACCGAAGATCTCGGAGAAACCCCACGCTGGTCACGGGGAGAACGTGCAAACTCCGTACAGACAGGACCCGTAGTCGGGATCGAACCGGGGTCTGTGGCGCTGTGAGGCAGCAACTCTAACGCTGCGCCACCGTGCTGCCCATGTTTACACTTCAGTGCTCTCTTTCCCGAGGTCAGCAATTCAATGGGTCATGTGACGATAGAGTATAATTGGCTCATTGAGTTGAATTCAAGTTTGCACATGAGACTGTTAAATGAAATAACAGTGTTTGCTGTGGATATAATATTATTGTGCAGCCTAATATAGTGAACAATTCACGATGGGAAACACTGATGTATTTAGTTTAAGGGAATGAAATTTACAGGCAGCTTATATCAAATAACATCCACTTGCTGGTTAGGGCTGTGATTGACGGGACTGAGCTCCGCCTCCCCTCAGCCGTGCCCCGATACTGCAAGGGTTCAGCACCTGCGCCGAAGGGAACGCGTTTTGAACCAGGAAGTGGCGGAGTTAAAATGGCTTCGAAAGAGCAGGTCGAGAGTTGGGCCGAGGAGGCAGTTTGTCCCATCTGCCTGGATTTCTTCACCGATCCGGTTATACTGGAGTGCGGGCACAACTTCTGCCGCTCCTGTATCACACAGAGTTGGGACAGGGAGGGGAGAAACTCCTGCCCGGAATGTAGAGAGGTGTTTACAGACCGCACCCTCAGGGTGAATCGGGCCTTGGCGAGACTGGCTGAGAAAGCTCGAACACTGAGCCTGAATCGGGAAATAATTCCAGAGAAGGAAAATAAACCTCACTGCGAGAAACATCAGGAAGAACTGAAGCTGTTTTGTGAAACTGATAAGAAGCTGATCTGTGTGGTTTGTGCAGCTGGGCGGGAACACAAGTTTCACAGCTTCATGCCGGTTAAAGAAGCTGTTGAAAACCACAAGGTAAAAGCAAACCGATTTTAATCACATCATTTTAATTCCATTTTTACTGTTCAACCATTTAATTTTCTGATTCCCAAACACAATTCCAGGATCAGGTGAAATCTTCCATCCAGTCTCTCACAAAAGATAAATCAGGGATCCAGCAAATGGAGCAGCAACAGAAAGAGAAGATTTCTGGAGTTCTGGTGAGGCTTTAAGTTTCGATTTCCTGATCTTGGGCAGGTTTGATCCCTGTGATGCGTGTAATAACAGGGCAGCGCAGTGACACAAGTAGTGCAGTGTCTCCTAGTTCTGGTGATCGGGTTCGATCCTGACCTCGGGCGCTGCCCGTGTGGTTCACGCCTTCTCCCTGTGACCGCGTCGGATTCCTTCCACGCCCCCAACAAAGATACTAGACAATAGACGCAGGAGGAGGCCATTCGGCCCTTCGAGCCAGCATCGCCATTCAATGTGATCATGGCTGATCATTCTCAAGCAGTACCCCGTTCCTGCCTTCTCCCCATACCCCCTGAATCCGCTATCTTTAAGAGCTCTATCTAGCTCTGTCTTGAATGCATTCAGAGAATTGGCCTCCACTGCCTTCTGAGCCAGAGAATTCCACAGATTTAAAACTCTCGGACTGAAAAGGTTTTTCCTCATTTCCGTTCTAAATGGCCTACCCCTTATTCTTAAACCTTGGCCCCTTGTTCTGGACTCCCCCAACATTGGGAACATGCTTCCTGCCTCTAACATGTCCAACCCCTTAATAATCTTATGCATTTCCATAAGATTTTCTCTCATCCGTCTAAATTCCAGTGTATACAAACCTAGTCGATCCAATCTTTCAACATACGACAGTCCTGCCATTCCGGGAATTAACCTAGTAAACCTACGCTGCATGCCCTCAATAGCAAGAATATCCTTCCTCAAATTTGGAGACCAAAACTGCACACAGTACTCCAGGTGCGGTCTCACTAGGGGCCTGTAGAACTGCAGAAGGACCTCTTTGCTCCCATACTCAACTCCTCTTGTTATGAAGGCCAACATTCCATTGGCTTTCTTCACTGCCTGCTGTACCTGCATGCTTCCTTTCAGTGACTGATGCAATAGGACACCCAGATCTCGTTGTACGTCCCCTTTTCCTAACTTGACACCATTCAGATAATACTCTGCCTTCCTATTCTTACCACCAAAGTGGATAACCTCACACTTATCCATATTAAACTGCACCCGCCCACTCACACAACCTGTCCAAGTCACCCTGCAACCTGATAGCATCATCCTCACAGTTCACACTACCACCCAGCAAGAGGAGCAAGATGAACCACTCTGTCGAAATCGCGTATACTGAAGTGTAGTACGCAACGGAGAGGAACGTCCGCCATTTTAGTAAGCAAATCCCGATTTTACAACATTCAAAAATGCACTTCATAAACAAGGATAACAATTGTTATTTCTGTCATTCATGGTAAGATTAACGTCATTTTGTGTGCGAGATATACAGAGTTGCACTGTTTCGCATATCAGCTAACCAGGCATGATCAGGCATGATTTTTCCAGCACTTCACCTTCCCCTCCCCCTTGTCTGAAGAAAGGTCCCAACTTGAAACATCACCCATCCTTTTTCTCCAGAGATGCTGCCTGACGCGGTCACTTACTCCTACACTGTGTCTATTTGAATTGGATTCAAGCTTCTGTATCATGTCAAGCAGCATTGGTCGTTTTAGTGGCTGTCAGGGGTTTTTAACTGATCAATTCACCAATTCAAATTTTCTTGGCTCTAAGTATAAAATTCAATGTCTTTTCGAATATATTGTGGATACAGTAGAGTTCTGTTGTTTGCAAATGCCTAATCTCTGCTTCCATGACTTTTTAAAATAAAGCAAAAAGAGATATAGCTCGTGGAGGTGAAATTAAAATTAACAGAGAAAGCAAAGAAGAACAGTTCATTAAATATGATCAATTGGCCAGATACAGACAGAGTGGATCTCTCGTGCAAATATTCAATCAGTAACATCCAAAGTTTAAAGATCACGAAGCAGCATTGTGATATCGCTATAAATGTCAACTATCAACTTATCCAAGAAGTTGAAAAAAAAATTGTTTGCAAACATTTTATATACGAAGAAATTGCAGAGAGTTGTGAACACAGCCCAGTCTGGCACACAGAATCTGCTTACTAAAATGGCGCTGAAATTTACCCATGACCTACTACAGTTTTTAGAGTCGAGTGGTCTATCTTGCTCCTCTAGTATCTTTGGTCCACAATACACGCTGGCTCAATGGTCAATCGGTGACTGTAAATGATCCCTGCGAATGTGGGTGGTGGGCGGATGAATGAGAATTAATGGGTACATGAAAAGGAATAGGCAGCAGGGAATTAAAGTCATAAGGAACGGGAGTAGAATGAGCCCACCACATTCACGCCGCCATTCAATCATGGCTGACCTATTTCTCCCTCCTAACCCCATTCTCCTGCTTTCTGCCCATAATCTCTGACACCAGTACTAATCAAGAATCTATCTATCTTTGCCTTAAGAATATACATAGCCTTGTGTGGCAAGCTATTCCACAGATCCACCACCCTCTAACCAAATAAATTTCTCTTCATCTTCCCAAAAGAGCGTCCTTTAATTCTGAGGCTATGACTTTGAGTCCTGGATTCTCCCATTAGTGGAAATATCCTCTCCACATCCATTCTATCCAAGTCTTTCACTATTCTGTATGTTTCAATTAGGTTCCCCTCATTCTCCGAAACTTCAGCGAGTACTGGCCCAGTGCTGACAAATGCTCATCATAGGTTAACCCACTCATTCCTGGGCTCATTCTTGTAAACCTCTTCTGGACCCTCTCCAGAGCCAGCACATCTTTCCACAGATAAGGTGCCCAAAATTCCTCAAAATATTACAAATGCGGCCTTACCAGCGCCTTATGGAGCCTCAACATTACATCCCTGTTTTTGTATACAAGCCTTCTTGAAATAAATGCTGGCACTGAGTTTGCTTTGCTTACTATCGATTCGACTTTCAGATTAACGTTTTGGGAATCCAACACCAGCACTCCCAAGTCCCTTTGCACCTCCGTTTTCTGGATTCTCACCCCATCTAGAAAATAACCTATGCTTTATTCCTATGCCAAAAATGCACAACTCCACACTTTGAGATATTGAGGAAATATTGATCTTCACCTTTCATTTGACAGGAACAGTCACACAACCTTCAGTCTAAGATCAGATCCCAGTTTGCTGAACGGCACCAGATTCTCACTGAGAATGAGCAGCGTGTACTGATGGATATCCAGGAGGAAGAGAAGAAGATTCTAAATGCAATGGAGAAAAATCTTCGAGAAATTAAAGAGAATTTAAATTCCATTCAGGAGGAAATCTTTAAGTTGCAGCAGCAGATGGATCACAAGGACAGTGTGGTGTTTCAGAAGGTGAGGGGTTACACTACAGTCTGGTGAAGTGAAAGTGCAGTCACAACATGGTGGGGGATATTTCAGAAATACATGCTGCATTTACCAGTAATTGAGAACTGGGTAAATGTTTCATCTGTTCCAGTTGTTGTTGTTGCCAAACGAATTGGCCTCCCGCATAATCTATGGGATCTCAGGACTGCCTGGCCGGAATGTAGAGAGGAGTTTGTATTCTGTAGAGCTCAAAACTACGACGGCTGATTCTATATCAGATCCGAAGGAACACGAATGAACAGAGGGCCGTAAATCTCTGGGATTCTCCAACCCACAGACTCTGAGAGGTTTAACCTGTTAGACGTATTTATACCAGAGGAAGATGCATTTTTGAAAATTTGGGGAACTGAAATCAAAGGGATGGGACAAAGCGGAGGCGTTCAGTCCTGGGCTAGATCAGTCATGGCCACATTGTGGGGGTTAACATTGAAATCTAGAACGTGGCGCACACAGCAAATTGATCATCTATATCCGGTTCCCATCAACAGTGGGTGGTCACCGTGGGGGAATTTGCTCTGTTTGTTTTACCCACCTTCGTTCACCAAGAATGACATCCCATTCTACATCATAGACAGGCCATTCGGCCCATCCAATCCAGTCAAGATTTCTGCTCCACTCAACATCCCTCCCATCTACTCACCACACCCGGTAACAATACCTTGAATTCCAGGAGCGCACACATATTTATCCCGCTTGCCCTTAAATTATCTCTGCTGTTGGATTCAGTCCCTCCAATGCAAGTGAGGTCCATGTTCTCATGATTGCATTCCTTTCAGTATTTATTGAAGACTCCGTTACATTTCAGCATTGATTTTTGCTCTCCCATCGATTAGCGATATTTCATCCCCCCCATTTAAATCCACCGCTAAACTTAAATTCTATCTTATCATTCCTGACATCTTCTCCAGATAAAATCCCACGACCTGCCCAGTCTTTGCATTGAGCTCCACCCTCTCAGTTATGGCATCATTCTCATGAACACTCCTTGTGCTTTTCCCCATCGTTATACATCTCTACGGCAATATCAGCTTTCTATCTGCATGGCAGCGGCGATAAGAGTTGGGAAATGGGAATTATCAGAGGGTTGTGGAAATGTGGAGAATTTCCCGCTGTCGGCATGAGGACGGTCCATCTCAGTCAATTGAGATTTGTGTTTTATTTCTTTCAGGAAGAAGCTGGTCTTTCAGGAGGAAGGTAGGACATGCTCTTGATGGAAACATTATAAGTTTTTGTGGATCAACTCAAAACATTTCTGATGCTCAGTTGATAAACAGCTGTTAAATATTTGCAGGGTTCGTGATGAAGCCAAACCCCTATCGGTGGTAGACGTTGCCTTGCCGATTGACAAGTTTCATTGCCCTGTTTCATTGAACACAGCATTTAAAGAAACATTCGATTACTTCAAGCAAGGTAAAGCTTATACCTTTTCCATTGTTCTTGTTCCTGACACCTTTAAGTAATAGGTGTAAGAAGGAACTGCAGACGCGTGTTTAAATCGAAGGAAGGCACAAAATTCTGGAGTAACTCAGCGGGACAGGCAGCATCTCTGTAGAGAAGGAATGGGTGACTTTTCGGGTCGAGACCCTTCTTCAGTCTGAAGAAAGGACTCGAACCAAAACATCACCCATTCCTTCTCTCCAGAGATGCTGCTTGTCCCTCTGAGTTCATCATTTTGTGTCTACCTTTAATTGTGTCTATCTTTAAGTAATACTTAGATGCAAAGATTAACGGTATTTTGGACTGAAGGGAAATTGAAGATTTGATCTCCCACCAAGCTCATCTGCTGGGAAGCATCACAGTGTCAGAGAGCTTTGTAGCACAGCAACAGGCGCTTTTGACTCGACTGGAACATGCCAACCAAGTTGCCCAACCAAGCTAGCCCCACTTGCCTGAGTCTGGCTCATATCCTTCCAAGTCTACCTTATCCACGTATCTACCCAATTCTCTGTGAACTGTTGTAATTGTACCTTCCTCGACCACTTCCTCTGTCAGATCGTTCCACATCTACACTACCCACTGACTGAAAAACCTGCTCCTCAGGTCCTTTTTATTGTTTCCACTCTCACCTTAAACTGATGCGCTCGAGGTTTAGACTCTCCGACCTTGGGTAAAGTATTGTGGCTAATCACCTTATCTGTGCATCTTATACACATCCATAATGTCACTCTGACAGGCTCCCAAGAAAAAATATCCCAGTCTGAATAGTCTGTTCCAGGAATGAGTAGATTAACCTATGATGAGCGTTTGTCGGCATTGGGCCTGTACTCGCTGGAGTTTAGAAGAATGAGGGGGGACCTCATTGAAAAATACAGAATAGAGAAAGGCTTGGATAGAATGGACGTGGAGAGGATGTTTCCATTAGTGAGAGAGTCTAGGACAGGAGGACATAGCCTCAGAATTAAAGGATGTTCTTATCGGAAGGAGATGAGGGGAAATGTTTTTAATCAGAGGGTGGTGAATTTGTGGAATTCATTGCCACAGGTGGCTGTGGAGGCCAAGTCGGTGGATATTTTTAAGGCAGAGACAACTGGATTCTTGATTAGTACAGGTGTCAGAGGTTATGGGGAGAAAGCAGGACAATGGGGTTAGGAGGGAGAGATAGATCAGCCATGATTGAATGGTGGAGTAGACTTGATGGGCAGAATGGCCTAATTCTAATACTTTCACTTATGACATTATGACCTTCTGACTGTCCAACTTCACCTGATAACACAGCCCTTCAGACCTGATGATGTAAATCCTTTTGCACCCACTCCAGTTGACTAACAAACCCACCCTTCCCTCTGTCACAAACAACAGAGGAGCAGGTAATCTGGCCCCTCGTGTCTACCCCCTTTCACTGTGATCATGACGACCCCACCACACACCTTTGCCTCCTCTAACCTCAATATCAACCTGCTCCGATCTGCCTCCATATCTGAATAACCTGCTTCATTCCCCCATCCCCATCGCAATCTCCCAATCCTCCTCACTCTCTGCATTCGTCCTTCCCGTCCACCCTCCCCCACCTCACGAAATTCCCCTCTCCATCCCTGGATTAAAAGCTCCGGGAGAGATGTCAGTTGTCCACCCGATGTGGTTGTGGGTGAAACCCCGGGCAGGGTTTCAGTTGTCCGCCCGCCTGTGCCTGAGGCCGATCGGCCTCTCCCCCGGTCCCGGGGCCGCGCTGCCCGAGTCTCCCCCCGACCCCCGGGGACTCTCTGATTCTCCCCCCAGTCTCCGTCACCCTGGATGTGGAAACAGCGCATCCGCAGCTCGAGGTGTCTGAGGATCGGAAGAGGGTGAGACGGACCGGGACCTGGAGGAGTCTCCCTGACACCGGGAAGAGGTTTACAGACAGTGCGTGTGTGCTGGGATCGGAGGGATTCACATCGGGGAGACATTACTGGGAGGTGGAGGTGGCGGGGAGTGAGGGCTGGAGTCTGGGAGTCGCCGCAGAGTCTGTGGGGAGGAAGGGACGGGACACACTGACCCCGGAGACTGGAGTCTGGAGCATCAGGCGGGTGGGTGACAAGTTTGATGCAGTCACCTCCCCTCCATCCCGTCTCCCCGCCCGTCCCATCCCCGGGAGGGTGGGAGTTTATCTCAGTTATGAGTCCGGGACTGTTTCATTTTACGACGCGGACACCAAGTCCCATCTCCACACCTTCACTGGGAATAAATTCACGGAGAAACTTTATCCATTTTTCGGGCCTTGGGATGTAAACCAGTGGCTGAGAATCTGCTCCGGTTCTGCTCCGGGTGTGTAAAATGGTCGGGTCCCGGGACCGGCGTCAGGATCGGGGCTCAGGGGCTGTGGGGCAGAAACCCGGTGGACAACAGGTCGGCGCTGAACGGCTCCCATTTATTCCCCAAACTGCAACATGACCTCCCAACTTCCATCCTCAATACTCTGGCTGATGAAGGCCAATGTGCCAAAAGCCTTTTTGACCGCCTTATCTACCTGCGACTCGACCTTCAAGGAGCCATGCCCCTGAACTCCTAGATCCCTCTGCTCTACAACACTCCCCAGAGGACTACCGTTCACTGTGTGGGTCCTGCCCTTGTTCGACGTCACAAAATGCAACACCTCATTACAACATCGCAGGCTCCAGTCTGCGACCCGCTGGCGCGCACATCACCCGCTGTGGCTCCGCTCACGTTTGTAACTCTTCACCTTTAACTTGACGTTTAATAAAGTCTTTAAAATATAACCGGTGTTTGAGTTCTCTCCGCGTCTCCGCGTCACGGTACAGAGATCTCTTCAAACAGCAGACACAAGGATCCGTAGATACTGGTTTTACAAAAGGAAAAAGACACAGAGTGCTGGAGTAACTCGGCGGGTCAGGCAGCATCTGTGGAGAACTTGGACAGGTGACGTTTCACAGAGTGCTGGAGTAACTCAGCGGGTCAGGCAGCATCTGTGGAGAACATGGATAGGTGACGTTTCACAGAGTGTTGGAGTAACTCAGCGGGTCAGGCAGCATCTGTGGAAAAAAATGGACAGGTGACGTGTCACAGAGTGCTGGAGTAACTCAGCGGGTCAGGCAGCATCTGTGGAGAACACAGTTATCCATGTACTCCGGAGTTGGTGCCTGAGCCGCTGAGTTAATCCAGCAGTTTGTCCTTGTGTCTTTTTCTGTTTCGTTTATAGTATTTGGTTGTAGAGACACAGCACAGAAACAGGCCCTTCGGCCCACCGTGTCCGTGCCGATCAGCGACCACCCTGTACAATAATTCCATCCTACCCACTAGGGATAATTTGCAATTTTACCGAAACAAATTGACCTACAAACCTGCAGTGTGGAAACCGGAGCACCCGGAGAAACCCCCACTCGGTCACAGGTACATACTCCGGACTGACAGCACCCGTAGTCAGGATTGAACCTGGGTCTTTGGCGATGTGAGGCTGCAACACTACAGCATGGAAACAGGCCCTACGGCCCATCGTGTCCACGCCGCCCATCGATCACCCGTTCACACACTCGTTCTATGATATCCCACACTCTCATCCTGTCCTAATAGGGGGGACATTTACAGCGGGCCGATTAATCCTCACGTCTCTGGGGTGTGTGGGGGGGGGGAGCGCCCGGAGAAATCCCACGTGGTCACGGGGAGCACGTGCAAGCTCTGTACAGACAGCACCCGAGGTCGGGATGGGACCCGGGTCTCTGGCGCTTTGAGGCAGCAGATCTACCCGCTGCGCCGCCCCCGGTGTGGGGCAGCTGACCGCGACCGGGGGTCCCGGGTACAGGGCAGGGGGTGGAGGGAGGGGAGCTGCGGACGGGGTTACTTGTGGAAGCGGGTGAGGGCTGAGGGAGGGAGGGAGGGGGTGGGAGACGCCATCTTCTGCTGCTTCTGCGCCTTCACCTTCTGCTCCACGTTCCTCCGCACCCGGTCCTGTGGGCAGAGCGGCCCATTAGACGGCAACCCCAGACCCCCGGGGGAGGGGGACACGGTGACCGCCCTCCCCTCACCCCGTCACCAACATACCCCACAGGGTGTGGGTGGGTGAATGGGTGGGTGGGTGAGATGATGAGCGGGTGGGTGAGAGGGTGGGTGACAATAGACAATAGGTGCAGGAGTAGGCCATTCAGCCCTTCGAGCCAGCACCGCCATTCAATGCGATCATGGCTGATCACTCTCAATCAGTACCCCGTTCCTGCCTTCTCCCCATACCCCCTCACTCCGCTATCCTTAAGAGCTCTATCCAGCTCTCTCTTGAAAGCATCCAACGAACTGGCCTCCACTGCCTTCTGAGGCAGAGAATTCCACACCTTCACCACTCTCTGACTGAAAAAGTTCTTCCTCATCTCCGTTCTAAATGGCCTACCCCTTATTCTTAAACTGTGGCCCCTTGTTCTGGACTGGTGCGAGGGTGGGTGGGTGAGTGAGTGGGTGGGTGGGTGGGTGAGTTTGGGTGGGTGGGTGAGTGAGTTGGTGGTGGGTGGGTGAGTGGGCGGGTGGGTGCATGAGAGGGTGGGTGGGTATGTGAGAGGGAGGGTGAGTAGGTGGGTGGGTGAGAGGGTGGATGGGTGGGTGAGTGTGTGATTGGTTGAGTTGGTGGGTGGGTGGGTGGGGGGCAGCGAGGGCTGCAGGAACACGCAGGTTGCCAGCAGGAAGTGGTAGGGGAGGAACTCCATGCGTAGGACGTAGTTGAACGTCTTCAGGCAGTGCAGCTCGATCCCCTGGTTGTCGTAGATGAACAGCCATTTCTTCTGTGCCACCGCAAACATGGTCTCCGTGTGAAGCCACCTGCCACACAGCACAACACAACACACAACATGAGGCGGGTCAGGCACGCACGCACGCACGCACGCAGCTCCCAGGGCAGGGGGTGGCATGGGCATAGCCAGGCAGTCTGCCCACGGAGTACAGTCTGATGCAGTGTATCGCAGTGGTATAGTCTGAGTGCCACAGATAGGGACGGGGGGGAGGGAGACAGACAGGGAGACAGACAGACAGGGAGGGAGACAGACAGGGAGGGAGGGAGACAGACAGGGAGGGAGACCGACAGACAGGGAGACAGACAGACAGACAGGGAGACAGACAGACAGGGAGACAGACAGACAGGGAGACAGACAGGGAGACAGACAGGGAGACAGACAGGGAGACAGACAGACAGACAGACAGACAGACAGGGAGGGAGACAGACAGACAGGGAGGGAGACAGACAGGGAGGGAGACAGACAGACAGGGAGGGAGGGAGACAGACAGGGAGGGAGACAGACAGACAGGGAGGGAGACAGACAGACAGGGAGGGAGACAGACAGGGAGACAGACAGACAGACAGACAGACAGGGAGACAGACAGACAGACAGGGATACAGACAGACAGACAGGGAGACAGACAGACAGACAGGGAGACAGACAGACAGGGATACAGACAGACAGACAGGGAGACAGACAGACAGACAGTGAGACAGACAGACAGGGGGACAGACAGACAGACAGACAGACAGGGAGACAGACAGACAGACAGGCAGACAGACAGACAGGGAGGGAGGGAGGGAGGGAGGGAGGGTCAAGTCAAGTCAATTTGATTTGTATAGCACATTTGAAAACAACCCAGGTTGACCAAAGTGCTGTACATCAGTTCAGGTACTAAGAAACGAACATACAATGGCTCACAAACATAACAGCACATACATAAACAGTTCACAGCACCCCCTCAGAGGGCTCAAACGCTCGGGAGTAGAATTAAGTTTTGAGCCTGGACTTAAAGGGGTCGATGGAGGGGGCAGTTCTGATGGGGAGAGGGATGCTGTTCCACAGTCTAGGAGCTGCAACCGCAAAAGCGCGGTCACCCCTGAGCTTAAGCCTAGACCGCGGGATAGTGAGTAGCCCCAAGTCGGCCGACCTGAGGGACCTGGAGATGGAGTGGTGGGTTAGAAGATTTTTGATATGGGGGGGGGGGGGGGAAGCCCGTTTAGGGCTTTGTATGTGAATAGGAGGAGCTTGAAGTTGATTCTGTACCGTACTGGGAGCCAGTGGAGAGAGGCCAGAATCGGGGTGATGTGGTCCCTTTTACGGGCAACCGTCAGGAGTCTCGCTGCGGCGTTTTGGACCAATTGGCAGTGACTGAGGAGGAAGAATAGGAGGGAGAATGGGAGGGAGGGATGTTGGGAGGGAGAGTGAGGGAGGGAGGGAGAGTGAAGGAGGGAGGGAGGGTTGTTGGGAGGGAGAGGGAGGGAGGGAGGGAGAGTGAAGGAGGGAGGGACGGTTGTTGGGAGGGAACATACCGAATGTCATTCACCCGTTCCATGACATTCATCTCACACAGCAGCCGTTTGGTGTGCCAGTCTAACGCCGCCACATGCCCATGACACCCAGCCAACAACAGGTGCCTGGGGAGAGAGGGAAGGGGAGAGAGAGAGAGAGGGAGATATGGAGACACCCGCATTAATCAAGAATCTATCTATCGCTGCCTTAAAGATATCCGCTGACTTGTGGCCTCCACAGCCGTCTGTGGCAAAGAATCCCACAGATTTACCGCCCTCCGACTAAAGAAATTCCTCCACATCTTCCCAAAGGTACAACCTTTTAAACTGAGGCTGTGCCCTCTGGTCCTAGACTCTCCCACCAGTGGAAACATCCTCTCCACATCCACTCTATCCAGGCCTTCCGCCGTTCAGTAAAGTTCCAAGGAGGCCATTTCCGAACCCCAGCGGGCACAGGCCCAGTGCCGCCAAACGCTCATCGCACGTTAACCCCCACTCGTATTCCTGGGATCGTTCTCGTAAACCTCCTCCGGTCCCTCTCCAGGGCCAGCACGTCCTTCCTCGGGAGATTGAGAATGACCAGCCAGAATTGAGAATGACCAGAGAAGGTTCACCAGATTGATCCCTGGGATGGCAGGACTTTCATATGAAGAAAGACTGGATAGACTCGGCTTGTACTCGCTGGAATTTAGAAGATTGAGGGGGGATCTTATAGAAACTTACAAAATTCTTAAGGGGTTGGACAGGCTAGATGCAGGAAGATTGTTCCCGATGTTGGGGAAGTCCAGAACAAGGGGTCACAGCTTAAGGATAAGGGGGAAGTCTTTTAGGACCGAGATGAGAACGTTTTTTTTCACACAGTGGTGAGTCTGTGGAATTCTCTGCCACAGAAGGTAGTTGAGGCCAGTTCATTGGCTATATTTAAAAGGGAATTAGATGTGGCCCTTGTGGCTAAAGGGATCAGGGGGTATGGAGAGAAGGCAGGTACGGGATACTGAGTTGGATGATCAGCCATGAACATATTGAATGGCGGTGCAGCCTCGAAGGGCCGAATGGCCTATTCCTGCACCTATTTTTTAAGAACCTATCTCCCGTTATTACTAGGCTTGATCTTTTGGATACTCTTCGGCCTGTTTTCTTCCACCCGATTCAATATCAAGCCTATTATGCCTATGCGTATTTATAAACAGTAAGTTTCTGGTCTCGTGCATCAATCCCCCCCCCCCCTTCCTTCCCAACCTCAGCCTCATGGACGTTATAGTACCCCTAGTCCTTAAAACCCATTTCCATTACTGCCCCCCTCCCCCCGTCACCTTCCCCCTTCCCTCCTCCCCTCCGCCACCTTCCCCCTCCCCTCGCCACCTCCCCGTCTCCCATTCCCCACCTCCCCCTTCCCTCCCGCCACCTTCCCTCCCCCCTGGGGGCCAAGGCTGGGAGACTAAAGGCAGAGGGGAAAGGCCAGCTGTGCAACTCCAGACCCAGGCTGTGGATCCAAAGCTAGGCCCCGCCGTAGAGAGACCTCCAGGCCCAGGCTGCTGCAGATCAACTCCAGGCCCAGGCTGTGGATCCAAGGCTAGGCCCTGCCGTAGAGAGACCTCTAGGCCCAGGCTGCTGCAGATCAACTCCAGGCCCAGGCTGTGGATCCAAGGCTAGGCCCCGCCGTAGAGAGAACTCTAGGCCCAGGCTGCTGCAGATCAACTCCAGACCCAGGGGACGGAGATGGGGGGAGGGGAGGTGAGGGGGGAGGGTCACGGACAGGGGTGAGGGGGACACTCATGGCATGGTGTGGGGGTTGCTGCAGAGATACGATGCCCAGACTCCCAGACTCCCAGTACGGCTACAGCGAGAAGGATCACGGCGAGGAGGATCACGGCGAACAGGATCGCCCAACGACTCCTGGATCCTGGAGGAGACAGACACACACAGTGGTGAACCGGGAGCTACATTTATAGACAATAGGTGCAGGAGGAGGCCATTCGGCCCTTCTAGCCAGCACCGCACATTGCAAAGTCCACCTCAAACGCAGAGAGTCAAGTCCCCAGCTCACTAACGGTGGCAGCATAGGCAGGTAGGCTGGGCAAGAAGCCTTGCCTTCATAGACAATAGGTGCAGGAAGAGGCCATTCGGCCCTTCGAGCCAGCACCGCCATTCAATGTGATCATGGCTGATCATTCTCAATCAGTACCCCGTTCCTGCCTTCTCCCCATACCCCCTCACTCCGCTATCCTTAAGAGCTCTATCCAGCTCTCTCTTGAATGCATTCAGAGAATTGGCCTCCACTACCTTCTGAGGCAGAGAATTCCACAGATTCACAACTCTCTGACGGAAAAAGTTTTTCCTCATCTCAATTCTAAATGACCTACCCCTTATTCTTAAACTGTGGCCCCTTGTTTTGGACTCCCCCAACATTGGGAACATGTTTCCTGCCTCTAACGTGTCCAACCCCTTAATAATCTTATACATTTCGATAAGATCTCCTCTCATCCTTCTAAATTCCAGTGTATACAAGCCTAGTCGCTCCAGTCTTTCAACATATGACAGTCCCGCCATTCCGGGAATTAACCTAGTAAACCTACGCTGCACGCCCTCAATAGCAAGAATATCCTTCCTCAAATTTGGAGACCAAAACTGCACACAGTACTAAAGGTGCGGTCTCACAACTGCAGAGGGACCTCTTTGCTCCTATACTCAACTCCTCTTGTTATGAAGGCCAACATTCCATTGGCTTTCTTCACTGCCTGCTGTACCTGCATGCTTCCTTTCAGTGACTGATGCACTAGGACACCCAGATCTCGTTGTACGTCCCCCGTTCCTAGATTGACACCATTCAGATAATACTCTGCCTTCTTATTTTTACCACCAAAGTGGATAACCTCACACTTATCCACATTAAACTGCATCTGCCATGCATCCGCCCATTCACATAACCTGTCCAAGTCACCCTGCAACCTCATAGCATCTTCCTCACAGTTCACACTACCACCCAGCTTTGTATCATCTGGAAATTTGCTAATGGTACTTTTAATCCCTTCATCCAAGTCATTAATGTATATTGTAAATAGCTGTGGTCCCAGCACCGAGCCTTGGGTACCCCACTAGTTACTGCCTGCCATTCTGAAAGGGACCCATTTATCCCCACTCTTTGCTTTCTGTCTGTCAACCAATTTTCTATCCATGTCAGTACCCTACCTCCAATACCATGTGCTCTAATTTTGCCCTCTAATCTCCTATGTGGAACCTTGTCAAAGGCTTTCTGAAAGTCGAGGTACACCACATCCACCAGCTCTCCCCTGTCAATTTTCCTAGTTACATCCTCAAAGAATTCCAGAAGATTGACTCGGAACGATCCTGTTCGTAAACGATCCTTTCTTAAAAAGTGGGACAACATTAGCTATCCTCTTCTAATTTTGTAATTTCTTTCTCCAATTGCTCTACTTCGGCCATATATTCTTTCTTAATTTAGGAAGTGTAACTTATTATCTGTCCTCTCAAATATGCTTTCATTGCATCCCATATAACAAATTTATCATCAACTGAGTTGGAATTTGTGTCTAAATAAAATTGAATATGTCTTCACATAAACTCACAAAAATCTTCTCGATTTAATAATGTTGAATTAAATCTCCATCTATAAGTAATTTCCTCTTTATCCATCATTACCATTGACATTGTTAAAGGGGAGTAATCTGATAATATTCTTGCTTTATATTCAACATTTTTCACTCTGTCCTGTATGTTTGTTGATAATAAAAAGAGATCAATCCTCGAATAAGTTTTATGTCTATATGAGTAAAAAGAATAATCTCTTTCTCTTGGGTTAAGTCTTCTCCATATATCGGTTAGATTTAAATCTTTCATCAATGACAAAGTTAATTTTGCTATTTTCGTTTTTGTAACTGTCCTAACTGATCTATCTAAAACTGGGTCTAAACAAAAATTAAAGTCTCCACCTATTAGTATTTTATCGTGAGCATCGGCCAGATTCAAAAAAGTTTCTTGTATAAATTTTATATCATTTTCATTTGGTGCATAAATATTCATCAAGGTCCATAATTCCGAAAAGAGTTGGCAATGTATAATCACATATCTTCCCGCAGGATCAATAATTGTATTTTGTATTTTAATTGGTAATGTTTTATTGATCAAAATTGCAACTCCCCTCGCTTTTGAATTAAATGAAGCTGCAATAATCGTTCCCACCCAGTCTCTTTTTAATTTCTGATGTTCTATCTCTGTTAAATGAGTTTCCTGCAAGAAAGCTATATCTATCTTCATTTTTTTAATATGTGTTAAAATTCTTTTTCTTTTTACCGGCCCATTTAACCCATTAACATTAAAACTCAAAAAGTTCAGTAATTTAACCATTATTCTTAACAAAATTACTCCTATCTATAACATTACTTAACACCTCATTTCTCATGGTTCTTTAGGGAGTTTCCTTAAAATTCACCATGTTGCTGTACATCCCCCCCCCCCCCCCCCCCCCAACATCCAGGCTAAAAGAAGAAAAAGAAAAAGAAATAGTTAAAGAAACCCAAAATAACCCCCTACTAATGCTGTTTATAAAAAAGAAAACAGCATTACCTCCCTCCATTTTACGGGTCATGGCACACGCCATGAATACACACATGAATCCCGCAGTCATCAATTGGTGGTTCTCCAGCCCCCCCCGAACTAGCATAACCTTTTCTCCCAATCATTATTCATTAAATCTTTACATTTCATATCCTTTATCTTCTCTCCGTTCATATCCGTTTCAATCCATGTCTGATTGTCGTTCTTCTTGTATCTGGTGAGCCTTTGGAAGTTTTAAAGCAAATTCCTCAGCTTCCTGGTAATCAGTAAAAAAATTGTTTCCTTCTCCTTCTATAAAAAATTTCAGTGTTGCAGGGTATCGCAGGTAAAATCGATAACCTTTTTGCCACAGGGCTTTTTTCGCAGGGTTGAATTCCTTCCTTCCCTTCAAAAGCTCATAACTTATATCAGGATAGAAAAAAAGTTTATTCTCTCCACTTTTCGGAGGAGTAGAATTCTTTATGCATTGTGCAGCCGCCTTCAAAATTCTTTCTTTATCTTGATATCTCAATAATTTTATGAGAATTGATCTCGGATACTGACCCTGTTTTGGACTTGGTCTTAATGCCCTATGTGCCCTTTCAATTTCAATTTCGATTTCACTTTTTTCCATTCCCAAAATATTCGGAATCCATTTTTGAAAGAATTCTATTGAATCTTCTCCCTCTGCGCCTTCTTCAAGACCAACAATCTTTATATTGTTTCGTCTACTAGTATTCTCCAACAAGTCCAGTTTTTCAAATATCTGTTTCCTTTCTGTTATCCAAGCAGTTACGTTGTCTTCGATCTTATTCACTCTTTCAGTAGTATCTTCAGTCTTAACTTCCAATTTTTTAACTTTTTTATCCAATTTATCCATTTTTTTAAAACTTCTGTTGATGGCGATGGTATTATTTTTTAATTGTTCACATACTTCTTGTAAGATCTCTTCCATACTTCCCCTATATTTTTTACTTTCAATTTTACCTTTAGGTCTATCAAATAGGCAAGGTTCATCTTCTGGTGAATCTTCTTGATCGTCTGTATGTTCTTGGTCCTGGTCCTGGTCGATGTCACTATCTGTGGCAGAGGCCTCCTGGGATTGTAGTTTCTTTAACTTGCCTTGTGACATTTCGCGCATGCGCGGTTCCCCGTATTCACGCGAGGCATGCTACTTCCTCCCGGGTGCCGCCGCTCCTGCTTGCCATTCTTCGGGACCAGTCCTCTCAGCTTGAGCACGAGGATTCTCCAACGCAACAGGGCCTCCTTCTCTCTTCTCACCCGATCTCTTTAACCCGGTGGGTTTCTTCAGTTTTTGTTTAGGAGACATGTCTAAATAATCCCCCAATCTTTATAGAGAATTATAGACTTTCTAAGAAACTTTGTTCAATTTTACTCGGTACTTTTCTAAGTTTTGTTCGGAGGAGCTGGAAGACCACGACCTGTGCCTACGTCATCACGTGCCGCCCCCTACAGAGTGGTGAATTTGTGGAATTCTCTGCCACAGAAGGTAGTTGAGGCCAGTTTATTGGCTATATTTAAGAGGGAGTTAGATGTGGCCCTTGTGGCTAAAGGGATCAGGGGGTATGGAGAGAAGGCAGGTACGGGATACTGAGTTGGATGATCAGCCATGATCATATTGAATGGCGGTGCAGGCTCGAAGGGCCGAATGGCCTACTCCTGCACCTAGGGGCTAGCGGAATCAAGGGATATGGGGACAGGAAAGCAGACTATTATCTGAATGGTGGCCGATTAGGAGAAGGGAAGATGCAACGAGACCTGGGTGTCGTGGTACACCAGTCATTGAAAGTAGGCATGCAGGTGCAGCAGGCAGTGAAGAAAGCGAATGGTATGTTAGCATTCATAGCAAGAGGATTTGAGTATAGGAGCAGGGAGGTTCTGCTGCAGTTGTACAGGGCATTGGTGAGACCACACCTGGAGTACTGTGTACAGTTATGTTCTCCTAATCTGAGGAAAGACATTCTTGCCATAGAGGGAGTACAGAGAAGGTTCACCAGATTGATTCCTGGGATGGCAGGACTTTAATATGAAGAAAGACTGGATAGACTCGGCTTGTACTCGCTGGAATTTAGAAGATTGAGGGGGTATCTTATAGAAACTTACTAAATTCTTAAGGGGTTGGACAGGCTAGATGCAGGAAGATTGTTCTCGATGTTAGGGAAGACCAGAACAAGGGGTCACAGTTTAAGGATAAGGGGGAAGTCTTTTAGGACCGAGATGAGAAAGTTTTGTTTCACACAGAGAGTGGTGAATCTATGGAATTCTCTGCCACAGAGGGTAGTTGAGGCCAGTTCATTGGCTATATTTAAGGGGGAGTTAGATGTGGCCCTTGTGGCTAAAGGGATCAGGGGGTATGGAGAGAAGGCAGGTACGGGATACTGAGTTGGATGATCAGCCATGATCATATTGAATGGCGGTGCAGGCTCGAAGGGCCGAATGGCCTACTCCTGCACCTGTTTTCTATGTTTCTATGGTTTCGTGATTAGTTCGGGTGTCAGGGGTTATGGGGAGAAGGCAGGAGAATGGGGTTGGGAGGGAGAGATAGATCAGCCATGATTGAATGGCGGGGTAGACTCGATGGGCCGAGTGGCCGTAAAGGATATCTTTCTTGGCTGTGTCTTCCACTCCCATCAGATCATCCTTGTCGGCCACTTCTTCATACTGAAGAGAACAAGGTCAAACGACAGTCCAGCACAAATCACACGGCACTTTGCAACAGCAATGGCTGACCCCTTCATGGACCACGCAAATGGAAGAGGGGGTGGCAAGCAACTGGGGATTAAGAAGGGTCTCGGCCCAAAACGACAACCGTTCTTTCTCTCCACAGATGCTGCCCGACCCGCTGAGTTACTCCAGCACTCTGTGAAACGTCACCTATCCATGTTCTCCACAGATGCTGCCTGACCCGCTGAGTTACTCCAGCACTCTGTGAAACGTCACCTATCCATGTTCTCCACAGATGCTGCCTGACCCGCTGAGTTACTCCAGCACTCTGTGAAACGTCACCCATACCTTCTCTCCACAGATGCTGCCCGACCCGCTGAGTTACTCCAGCACTCTGTGAAACGTCACCTATCCATGTTCTCCACAGATGCTGCCCGACCCGCTGAGTTACTCCAGCACTCCAGATTCAGGGACAATTTCTACCCAGCTGTTATCAGGCAACTGATCCATCCTACCACAACCAGAGAGCAGTTGGGTGGGAGGGAGGGAGGGAGAGGAGGTGGGGAGGGGAGGGAAGGGAGGGAAGGGAGGGAAGGAAGGGAGGGAGGGAGGGGGGAAGAGGTGGGGAGGGAGGGAGGAAGGGTGGGAGGTGGGGTGGCAGGGAGGGGAGAGGAGGTGGGGAGGAGGGAGGGAGGGGTTGGGAGGGAGCGAGAAGAGGTGGGGAGAGGAGGGGGGATAGGAGGCACGCAAGGAGGGAGGCAGGAAGGGAGGGAGAGGGAGGGTGGGGGGAGGGAAGGAGGGGAGGGAGGGGGTGGGAGGTGGGGTGGCAGGGAGGGGAGAGGGGGTGGGGAGGGAGAATGGAGGGAGGGAGGGAGGATGGGGAGGTGGGGGGAGAGGGAGAGAGGGGGAGGAAGGGAGGGAGGGAGGGAGGGAGGGGAGAAGGGAAGGAGGGAGAAGGGAAGGAGGGGTGAGGGAGACGGGGTGGGGAGGGAGGGAGGGAGAGGGGAGGGGACAGGCTCTGACCTGCACTTTCATCAGCCGGCTGCTGTAGGACTTGAAGTAGGACAGGTAGATCTTGCTGACCGTGTCCACGTATTCATCACGGATCTCCTTCGCTACCTGTCGCTCGTTTGCCATCAAGAACTGGTAGAAAAACCTGTGGGGGGGGGGGGGAGATCAGGCAATGAGGGGGGGTTGGAAGATCAGGCAATGAGGGGAAGATCAGGCAATGAGGGGGGGGAGAACAGGCAATGGGGGGGGGAGATCAGGCAATGAGGGGGGGGGGAAGAAGAGGCAATGAGGGGGGGGACAACAGGCAATGAGGGGGGGGGAAGATCAGGCAATGAGGGGGGGGAGATCAGGCAATGAGGGGGGGGAGATCAGGCAATGAGGGGGGGAAGATGAGGCAATGAGGGGGGAAGATCAGGCAATGAGGGGGGGAAGAACAGGCATTGAGGGGGGGAAGAACAGGCAATGAGGGGGGGGGAGAACAGGCAATGGGGGGGGAAGAACAGGCAATGAGGGGGGAGAACAGGCAATGAGGGGGGAGAACAGGCAATGAGGGGGAGGGAGGTATTGGGGTCAGGAGGGATAGTGGGGTTAGGAGGGAGAGATAGATCAGGCATGATTGAATGGCGGGGTAGACTTGATGGGCCAAATGGCCTAATTCTACTCCTATCCCACCCTCCCCGTCTCCCCTCCCTCCCACCCCATCTCCCTCCCTCCCACCCCATCTCCCTCCCTCCCTCCCTGGTATTGCGCAGAAACACAGAGAGGCCATACTTGTGTTTCAGGCCTGGTATTGGGTAGACACACACAGAGGCCATACCTGTGTTTCAGGCCTGGTATTGGGCAGACACAGAGAGGGAGAGATGCATTACCTGTGTTTCAGGCCTAGTATTGGATAGACACACACAGAGAGAGATGCCATACTTGACCTTCAACCACTGAAGGTCACCTCACCTTCTGTCTCCTTTCTCTGTTCGTTTACTTATTTACTTATTTATCTATTTATTCATTTCCCTATGTTCTCTAAATCTCTGTAAAGCGTCTTTGAGTATATGAAAAGCGCTATATAAATAAAATGCATTATTATTATTATTATTGTGTTTCAGGCCTAGTATTGGGCAGACACACACACACAGAGGCCATACCTGTGTTTCAGGCCTAGTATTGGGTAAACACCCACACAGAGAGAGGCCATACCTGTGTTTCAGGCCTAGTATTGGGCAGACACACACACACAGAGATGCCATACCTGTGTTTCAGGCCTAGTATTGGGTAGACACACAGAGAGAGAGAGATGCCATACCTGTGTTTCAGACCTAGTATTGGGCAGAGAGAGAGAGAGAGAGAGAGAGGCCATACCTGTGTTTCAGGCCTAGTAATGGGTAGACACAGAGAGAGAGAGAGAGATGCCATACCTGTGTTTCAGGCCTGGTATTGGGTAGACACACAGAGAGAGAGATGCCATACCTGTGTTTCAGGCCTAGTAATGGGTAGACACACAGAGAGAGAGAGATGCCATTCCTGTGTTTCAGGCCTAGTATTGGCCATACCTGTGTTTCAGGCCTAGTATTGGGCAGACACAGAGAGAGAGAGATGCCATACCTGTGTTTCAGGCCTAGTATTGGGTAGACACACACAGAGAGAGAGATGCCATTCCTGTGTTTCAGGCCTAATATTGGCCATACCTGTGTTTCAGGCCTAGTATTGGGCAGACACAGAGAGAGAGAGAGATGCCATACCTGTGTTTCAGGCCTGGTATTGCGTAGAGACACACAGAGAGAGGCCATACATGTGTTTCAGGCCTGGTATTGGGTAGACACACACACACACAGAGGCCATACCTGTGTTTTAGGCCTAGTATTGGGCAGACACACAGAGAGATGCCGTACCTGTATTTCAGCAGTGCGTTCTGAGGAACTTGATAGTTGGTCATGGGTTTGCGAAACGAATAGATCTTCTGCAGAATAAACTCCCTGATCTTCGAAACAGCCTGCACAACGACAAGCAGAGTAGTCAACCCTCTCCCCAGTGGAGCGCTTTCCCCTTGAACTTTACCCCCCTGGAACGCCAGCAAAACGTCACCTATCCATGTTCCCCACAGATGCTGCCTAACCCGCTGAGTTACTCCAGCACTCTGTGAAACGTCACCTATCCATGTTCCCCACAGATGCTGCCCGACCCGCTGAGTTACTCCAGCACTCTGTGAAACGTCACCTATCCATGTTCTCCACAGATGCTGCCCGACCCGCTGAGTTACTCCAGCACTCTGTGAAACGTCACCTATCCATGTTCTCCACAGATGCTGCCTGACCCGCTGAGTTACTCCAGCACTCTGTGAAACGTTGTCTATCCAATTCTCTCCACAGATGCTGCCCGACCCGCTGAGTTACTCCAGCAGTCCCTAGTGGGCGTAGGATCGTGTTAATGTGTGCGGGGATCGCTGGTCGGCGCGGACCCGGTGGGCCGAAGGGCCTGTTTCCGCGCTGTATATATAAACTAAACTGAACCAAATGGGTGGCAGGTGTAGACGTGCTGCACTACCCGCTGCGCCACCTTTGCCGAAGGCCGTACCTTGATCTTGAGGCGGTCCAGGATGTCTTGCACGTCAGCACAGGCCAGGGTCTCCTTGAACGACTGCTCCTTGACGTAGTTAATCTTGTTGTTGAGCTCATGGAGCTGTTCCAGAAACTGCTGCTCAGTGACTGGGGTGTCCATAATGGTACTGCAACGTAAACATGCAGGGAGGGGGTGAGAGATGGGCAGGCAGTGCCAGGAGATGGGCAGGCACCAGGAGATGGGCATGGCACCAGGAGATGGGCGTGGCACCAGGAGATGGGCGTGGCACCAGGAGATGGGCAGGCACCAGGGGATGGGCATGGCACCAGGAGATGGGCATGGCACCAGATGGACATGGCACCAGGAGATGGGCAGGCACCAGGGGATGGGCATGGCACCAGGAGATGGGCATGGCACCAGATGGACATGGCACAAGATGGACATGGCACCAGATGGACGTGGCACCAGGAGATGGGCAGTGCCAGAGATGGGCATGGCACTAGATGGGCATGGCACCAGGAGATGGGCATGGCACCAGGAGATGGGCATGGCACCAGGAGATGGGCGTGGCACCAGGAGATGGGCATGGCACCAGATGGGCATGGCACCAGGAGATGGGCATGGCACCAGATGGGCATGGCACCAGGAGATGGGCATGGCACCAGATGGGCATGGCACCAGATGGGCATGGCACCAGGAGATGGGCATGGCACCAGGGGATGGGCGTGGCACTAGGGGATGGGCATGGCACCAGGGGATGGGCATGGCACCAGGGGATGGGCATGGCACCAGATGGGCATGGCACCAGGGGATGGGCATGGCACCAGATGGGCATGGCACCAGATGGGCATGGCACCAGATGGGCATGGCACCAGGGGATGGGCATGGCACCAGGAGATGGGCATGGCACCAGATGGGCATGGCACCAGGGGATGGGCATGGCACCAGGGGATGGGCATGGCACCAGATGGGCATGGCTCCAGGAGATGGGCATGGCACCAGGGGATGGGCATGGCACCAGATGGGCATGGCACCAGGAGATGGGCATGGCACCAGGAGATGGGCATGGCACCAGGAGATGATGATGAAGGAGTCGGGGGTGGTTGTGGGGTGGGTGGGTCGGGGGCAGGTGGTTGTGCGGGTGGGTGGGTGCAGGGTGGGTGCGGGTGTGTGTGGGGGTGGGCAGTGGGTGGCACTGGCCCCGGTCACTCACAAGATCATGATGGCGGAGTCGGGGGTGGGTGTGGGGTGGGTGGGCTGTGGGTCAGTCGGTCGTGGGTGGGTGGGTGGGTGTGGGGTGGGTGGGCAGTGGGTGGCACTGGCCCCGGTCACTCACGAGATCATGATGTTGGAGTCAGGGGTGGGTGTGGTGTGAGTGGGTGCGGGTGGGGGATGGGTGGGTGGCACTGGCCCCGGTCACTCACGAGATCATGATGTTGGAGTCAGGGGTGGGTGTGGTGTGAGTGGGTGCGGGTGGGGGATGGGTGGGTGGCACTGGCCCCGGTCACTCACGAGATCATGATGGCGGAGCCGGGGGTGGGTGTAGGGTGGGTGGGCTGTGGGTGGGTCAGTCAGGGGTGGGTGGGTGGGTGTGGGTGGGTGGTGGGTGGCACTTGGCCCGGTCACTCACGAGATCATGATGGCGGGCACGATCAGCTCATCCACCAGCTGGCTGAGCTCGCTGCGCACTGACTGGCGGTTCTTCAGCTTGATGTTCATGGCGATGGACTGCTCCTGCAGGGTCTGGATCTCACAGCTGATGCTGCTTAGGTCACTCTGGAAAGTCCCCAGCATTTGCTCCATCCTCTGTCACACAGCACACGGCACAGTCAGAGAGAGAGGGGCAGAGACAGGGAGACAGAGACAGGGAGAGAGACAATAGACAATGGGTGCGGGAGGAGGCCATTCGGCCCTTCGAGCCTGTACGCACCGCCATTCAATGTGATTATGGCTGATCATTCTCAATCAGTACCCCGTTCCTGCCCTCTCCCCATACCCACTGACTCCGCTATCCTTAAGAGCTCTATCTAGCTCTCTCTTAAATGCATTCAGAGAATTGGCCTCCACTCCCTTCTGAGGCAGAGAATTCCACAGATTCACAACTCTCTGACTGAAAAAGGTTTTCCTCATCTCCGTTCTAAATGGCCTACCCCTTATTCTTAAACTATGGCCCCTGGTTCTGGACTCCCCCAACATTGGGAACATGTTTCCTGCCTCTAACGTGCCCAATCCCTTGATAATCTTATACGTTTCGATAAGATCCCCTCTCATCCTTCTAAATTCCAGTGTGTTCCACAGAGACAGAGAGAGACAGAGAGAGACAGAGAGAGACAGAGACAGAGAGAGACAGAGAGAGAGACAGAGACAGAGGCAGGGAGAGAGACAGAGGGACAGAGACAGAAACAGAGGGTCAGAGAGAGCAGAGAGTGAGAGACAGGGAGAGAGACAGGTAGAGACGGAGAGAGAGAGGGAGAGAGAGGGAGAGAGAGAGGGAGAGAGGGAAAGAGAGAGAGAGACAGGGAGAGAGACTGAGAGAGAGAGAGAGACAGGGAGAGGGACAGAGAGTCAAAGAGAGAGCAGAGAGAGAGAGTCAGAGAGAGACAGGGAGAGGGACAGGGGGTCAGAGAGAGACAGAGAGACAGACAGCGAGTCAGGGAGTCGTAGTCACACAGCGTGGAAACAGGTCCTGCAGCCCCGTTCATCCAAACCGAGCAAGATCCCCATCTCAGCTTGTTCCATTTGCCCGCTTCTGTCTAAACCTTTCCTACCCGTTGATTCTTGGAGATGCAGCAATGGAAACAGGCCTTTGAGTCCAGCTCATCAATGCCGAGCAAGGTCCCCCATTTAATCTCATCCTACCACACCCACAGAGCAGTCCTGAACATGCGGCACCGTGGAGCAGCGGTAGTGTTGCCGCCTTACAGCGAATGCAGCGCCGGAGACTCGGGTTCGATCCTGACTACGGGCGCCATCTGTATGGAGTTTGTACGTTCTCCCCGTGACCTGCGTGGGTTTTCTCCAAGATCTCCGGTTTCCTCCCACACTCCAAAGACGTGCAGGTTTGAAGGTTAATTGACTGGGTGAATGTAAAAATTGGCCCTAGTGTGTGTAGGATAGTGTTAGTGTGCAGGGATCGCTGGGCGGCGCGGACTCATAGAAACATAGAAAATAGGTGCAGGAGTAGGCCATTCGGCCCTTCGAGACTGCACCGCCATTCAATATGATCATGGCTGATCATCCAGCTCAGTATCCCGTACCTGCCTTCTCTCCATACCCGCTGATCCCTTTAACCACAAGGGCCACATCTAACTCCCTCTTAAATATAGCCAATGAACTGGCCTCAACTACCTTCTGTGGCAGAGAATTCCACAGATTCACCACTCTGTGTGAAAAAAATCTTTCTCATCTTGGTCCTAAAAGACTTCCCCCTTATCCTTAAACTGTGACCCCTTGTTCTGGACTTCCCCAACATCGGGAACAATCTTCCTGCATCTAGCCTGTCCAAACAATAGACAATAGACAATAGGTGCAGGAGTAGGCCATTCAGCCCTTCGAGCCAGCACCTCCATTCAATGTGATCATGGCTTATCATTCTCAATCAGTACCCCGTTCCTGCCTTCTCCCCATACCCCCTGACTCCGCTATCCTTAAGAGCTCTATCCAGCTCTCTCTTGAAAGCATCCAACGAACTGGCCTCCACTGCCTTCTGAGGCAGAGAATTCCACACCTTCACCACCCTCTGACTGAAAAAGTTCTTCCTCATCTCCGTTCTAAATGGCCTACCCCTTATTCTTAAACTGTGGCCCCTTGTTCTGGACTCCCCCAACATTGGGAACATGTTATCTGCCTCTAATGTGTCCAATCCCCTAATTATCTTATATGTTTCAATAAGATCCCCCCTCATCCTTCTAAATTCCAGTGTATACAAGCCCAATCGCTCCAGCCTTTCAACATACGACAGTCCAGCCATTCCCGGAATTAACCCAGTGAACCTACGCTGCACGCCCTCCATAGCAAGAATATCCTTCCTCAAATTTGGAGACCAAAACTGCACACAGTACTCCACTTAAGAATTTTGTAAGTTTCTATAAGATCCCCCCTCAGTCTTCTAAATTCCAGCGAGTACAAGCCGAGTCTATCCAGTCTTTCTTCAAGACAAAAGCCAGCAAAGTCCGATCAAGGTTAGTCTGAGGGGTCATCAAAGAGGTAGGTAGTAGTTTAGATTTTTGTACATTTTAGATAGTTGTACAGGGCATTGGTGAGACCACACCTGGAGTATTGCATGCAGTTTTGGTCTCCTAATCTGAGGAAAGACATTCTTGCCATAGAGGGAGTACAGAGAAGGTTCACCAGATTGATTCCTGGGATGGCAGGACTTTCATATGAAGAAAGACTGGATAGACTCGGCTTGTACTCGCTGGAATTTAGAAGATTGACGGGGGATCTTATAGAAACATATAAAATTCTTAAGGGGTTGGAGAGGCTATATGCGGGAAGATTGTTCCCGATGTTGGGGAAGTCCAGAACAAGGGGTCACAGTTTAAGGATAAGGGGGAAGTCTTTTAGGACCGAGATGAAAAAGGTTTTTTTCACACAGAGAGTGGTGAATCTGTGGAATTCTCTGCCACAGAAGGTAGTTGAGGCCAGTTCATTGGCTGTATTTAAGAGGGAGTTAAATGTGGCCCTTGTGGCTAAAGGGATCAGGGGGTATGGAGAGAAGGCAGGAACGGGGTACTGACTGAGAATGATCGGCCATGATCACATTGAATGGCGGTGCTGGCTCGAAGGGCCAAATGGCCTCCTCCTGCACCTATTCTCTAGAACCATTGACCGTACGTGTCAAGAGAGAACCATTGACCTCCGTACAAGAGCAGCCCAGTGAAGTCCCTGGTCACCACCCTGCCAGTCTGACTGTGGCACTGCCCCCCCCAGGCTGTGCCCGCACCCACCTACCTCCAGGATGGTGTCACAGGCCGTGATCTGGTTGTGCAGACTGGCGATGTTCTCACTCTCCTTGATGTCTGTTGTGAACGCTGAGGAACGCAGTGGGAACTCAGAGTTAAGAGCACATCTCCCACCCCGTTAGAACAGAGGGCCGGGGCAGTTGCTGCATGGGGGGGGGGGCAGTTCATAGCAGGTGGGGCTGGAGCACCCTGCATCAGTACCTGCCTGTGTACCTGTCCATGTACCTGCCCCGTGTCAGTACCTGTCCATATACCTGCCCTGTGTCAGTACCTGCCCTGTGTCAGTACCTATCCATGTAGCTGCCCTGTGTCAGTACCTGTCCAGCACAGAATTCCATTCCAGCTCAACGAGGTGTGCCACAGGCAGATGGTGGGGATTGTTGTTTTGGGAAAGGATACAGTCTTTAATGGAGGCATGTTCAATATACTGTAGCTCCGTCTCCACATGTTTGGAGTAGTGTCTCAGATCAACACCCTGTGGATAAAGACAGCCCAGTTAAACCCACTCTCACACCCGCCCCAGCTTCAAGAACAGCTTCTCCCAGACATCCATCGGGCTCTTGAACATTAACCGCACAACATTAACCTCAGTGGCGCGGTGGTAGAGTTGCTGCCTTCAGGGCCTGTCACAGTTATGCGATATTTGAGGCGACTGTCAAAGTCGTAGCAGATGGCCGACATTTTCTTTTACCCTACGACAACGACCACGACAATGCCCAGTCCGGTCGATCGATACAAGTGACTTTTTTGTGAAACTAGCACCTGGCTAAGAGATGACACCGTCTTCGGAAACATCGCGAAATTCCCCACGCTTACCTGACCGTCAAACTGCCGCCTCCAATCTACCCGTCAAATGTCCTGACGGTAAATAAATTGGTTCAACAAAACCACTGGTATCTTCAAATCCCTTTGCTTAATTTAGTGTTACGTGCTTCTAAACGCACCTGCGACAACCTGGCAAACCTGGGGACAGCGTGAGACAGACAGCGCCCGCAATAAGCTACGGTACCTGGCGACAAGCCAGCTGTGGCCGAGACATTTCTACCTGGAAAATGTTTCGGCGACGCGCCGAGATCGGCTACGATTCATTGAAGGTCCCTCACGGTCACGCCAGCTACACCACGGCGAACATTCGGGGACAGCCTAGTCACCGGCAGTCGCCTTAGTGGCACGGGCCCTTTACAGCCGTGCACCAACGGAGACCTGGGTTCCATCACGACCACGGGTGCTGTCTAAACGTAGTTTGTACGTTCTCCCCGTGACCGCGTGAGATCTTCACAGGTACCATTTGCTCGCAGCGTGACCAGTCGCTCCAACGACTGCTACATCAATCACCACTTCACAAACATTAATCCCATCCCTGCACTTTTGCACAAGCTGCTAAAAATGAACTACACTCACAGTCTTTAATGCTTCCTTTACAAGTTCATCCTCGAGGTTGGCCTGTATGTGGGCTGCAAAGCAAAGGCAATAATCATCTTAGACTTTCATATGAAGAAAGACTGGATAGACTCGGCTTGTACTCGCTGGAATTTAGAAGATTGAGGGGGGATCTTATAGAAACTTACAAAATTCTTAAGGGGTTGGACAGGCTAGATGCGGGAAGATTGTTCCCGATGTCGGGGAAGTCCAGAACAAGGGGTCACACAGTTTAAGGATAAGGGGGAAGTCTTTTAGGACCGAGATGAGAACGTTTTTTTTCACACAGAGAGTGGTGAATCTGTGGAATTCTCTGCAACAGAAGGTAGTTGAGGCCAGTTCATTGGCTATATTTAAGAGGGAGTTAGATGTGGCCCTTGTGGCTAAAGGGATCAGGGGGTATGGAGAGAAGGCAGGTACGGGATACTGAGTTGGATGATCAGCCATGATCATATTGAATGGCGGTGCGTACAGGCTCGAAGGGCCGAATGGCCTACTCCTGCACCTACAAAGGGGCGTGGCTGTGTTCTGCAGCTGCGGCTCACCGGCAGTCTCTCTGTCTTTTTCTATTTTTAACTCTGTGTATGTGGGGGGTGGTGGGGGGGTTGGGGGAAACCTTTTTTCTAATCTCTTCCTCAACGGAGATGCGACCTTTACCGTGTCGTATCTCCGTTCGCGCTACGGCCTAACATCGTGGAGTCGGCGGCCTCCAGCTGGGATCGACCTTGAAGACTCCGGTCGCAGGGCCTGGACTTACCATCTCGGAGGCTTCGGCCGTGGGCCCTGCAGACCGCAACATCGGGAGTTCGCAGGTCCCTGGCTGGCGACCGGTTTTTGGGAGCTCCAGCCGTAGCAGCTTCGACCGCCCCGAAGCGCGAGGTACGATCGACCTGCTCGCAGGCCCTTCATCGCCCTGCGTGGCTCGGCCGCAGCACTTTCCATCGCCCGGTGGGGGCTCAGGACTTTCATCGGCTTGCTCGGCTCGGCCCTGGGACTTTCCATCGCCCGGTGGGGGCTTCAAAAAGTTGGGAGCCTCGATCACCTCGTGGCACCACGGGAGAAGAATGAGGAGGAGATAAGACTTTTCTTTGCCTTCCATCACAGTGAGGGTGTGCTTGGAGCAATCGCTGTGATGGCTGTTTGTGTAAAAATTGTATCTGTGTGTCCTGTGCTTTTTTGTTGTCTACTGCCGGACCCTGATGTGAGAGGACGCTGGCGTTGTTTATTCGCCGCTTTTCCGTTAGGATAGTTTGTCTGTTTGTTTTTATGTTGATTGTTTTTGTAAAGCGCTTTGAGCTCCCGATAAGGCGCTATATAAAATAAATGCTTATTATTATTATTATATTTTCTATGTAAACCAACACCTGCAATTGCCCGTATCTGCCTTGATTAACAGGTGTGGTGAAGCAGGACAGGTGAGCAAGGTGAGCAAGCCCCTCCCCCCATCCCACGCCCGGCTCGGGAGGGACGGCACTCACTGTCCACTTCGTCCAGGATGAACTCATCGCAGGTGATGTCCAGATCACCCATCAGCATCTCACCGCCCACTGCCTGCATCCGCTGCCCCTGCACGAGAGAAACGGCCGGTGACAATCACGGTACAAACTCCAAACACCTACAGGTCTGTGGGTTCATCGACCTCTGCAAAAATTGTAAATTGTCCCTCGTCAGCGAGTGTGTAGGATAGTGACAGCGTGCGGGGATCCCTGGTCAATAGACAACAGGTGCAGGAGGAGGCCATTCGGCCCTTCGAGCCAGCACCGCCATTCAATGTGATCATGGCTGATCATTCTCAATCAGTACCCCGTTCCTGCCTTCCCCCCATACCCCCTGACTTCGCTATCCTTAAGAGCCCTATCTAGCTCTCTCTTGAATGCATTGAGAGAATTGGCTTCCACTGCCTTCCCCCCATACCCCCTGACTCCGCTATCCTTAAGAGTCCTACCTAGCTCTCTCTTGAATGCATTCAGAGAATTGGCCTCCACTGCCTTCTCCCCATACCCCCTGACTCCGCTATCCTTAAGAGCTCTATCTAGCTCTCTCTTGAATGCATTCAGAGAATTGGCCTCCACTGCCTTCTGAGGCAGAGAATTCCATAGATTCACAACTCTCTGACTGAAAAATGTTTTTCCTCGTCTCAGTTCTAAATGGCCGACCCCTTATTGTTAAACTGTGTGGCCCCTTGGTCTGGACTCCCCCGACATTGGGAACATGTTTCCTGCCTCTAACGTGTCCAACCTCTTTTAATAATCTTATACGTTTCGATAAGATCCCCTCTCATCCTTCTAAATTCCAGTGTATACAAGCCTAGTCGCTCCAGTCTTTCAACATATGACAGTCCCGCCATTCCGGGAATTAACCTGGTGAACGTACGCTGCACGCCCTGGTCGGCATGGGCTCGGTGGGCCGAAGGGCCTGTTTCTGCGCTGTATCTCCAAAGTAAACTAAATAAACTAAACACATGCTGGCACCTCTACTGGAATGGTGCGGGGGGGGGTGGGGGTTTATGCTGGATGGTTTTGGGGAAGATTAGTACCGGGGGGTCAGTTTATGGCCACGCACTGCCTTCAGTCTGCGAGGTTCAACAGCCTCAGCAAGGCTCACTCTTGCCTTGGGTTTTATAAGAAGATAACTGCAGTTGAGTATAGGAGCAAAGAGGTCCTTCTGCAGTTGTACAGGGCCCTAGTGAGACTGCACCTGGAGTACTGTGTGCAGTTTTGGTCTCCAAATTTGAGGAAGGATATTCTTGCTATTGAGGGCAGTGCAGCGTAGGTTTACTAGGTTAATTCCCGGAATGGGGAGACTGTCATATGTTGAAAGACTGGAGCGACTGGGCTTGTATACACTGGAATTTAGAAGGATGAGAGGAGATCTTATCGAAACGTATAAGATTATTAAGGGGTTGGACACATTAGAG
>NC_135971.1:6734756-6788899 GCF_053455715.1 Rhinoraja longicauda | reverse complement strand
GGCAATGGGGGGAAGGACAGGCAATGAGGGGGGGAAGAACAGGCAATGGGGGGGAAGGACAGGCAATGAGGGGGGGAGAACACGCAATGGGGGGGGAAGAACAGGCAATGAGGGGGGAGGACAGGCAATGAGGGGGGGAAGATCAGGCAATGAGGGGGGGGAAGAACAGGCAATGAGGGGGTGGACAACAGGCAATAGGGGGGAGAACAGGCAGTGAGGGGGGGAGATCAGGCAATGAGGGGGGGAAGATCAGGCAATGAGGGGGGAAGAACAGGCAATGAGGGGGGAAGAACAGGCAATGGGGAGGGAAGATCAGGCAATGGGGGGGGAGGACAGGCAATGAGGGGGGGAAGATCAGGCAATGAGGGGGGGGAAGAACAGGCAATGAGGGGGGGACAACAGGCAATGGGGGGGGGGAGAACAGGCAGTGAGGGGGGGAGATCAGGCAATGAGGGGGGGAGATCAGGCAATGAGGGGGGGAAGAACAGGCAATGAGGGGGGGAAGATCAGGCAATGAGGGGGGGAAGAACAGGCAATGAGGTGGGGAAGAACAGGCAATGAGGGGGAGGGTGATATTGGGGTCAGGAGGGATAGTGGGTTTGGAGGTAGAGATAGATCAGCCGTGATTGAATGGCGGGGTAGACTTGATGGGCCAAATGGCCTAATTCTACTCCTATCCCACCCTCCGCGTCTCCCCACCCTCCCACCCCATCTCTCTCCCTCCGTGCCTTCCTCCCTCCCTCCCGCCACCTCTTCCCTCCCTCCCACCCCCCTCCCTCCCACCCCCCCTCCCTCCCACCCCCCTCCCTCCCACCCCATCTCCCTCCCTCCCTCCCTGGTATTGCGCAGAAACACAGAGAGAGAGGCAATACCTGTGTTTCAGGCCTGGTATTGGGTAGACACACACACACACAGAGGCCATACCTGTGTTTCATGCCTGGTATTGGGCAGACAGAGAGAGAGAGAGGCCATACCTGTGTTTCAGGCCTAGTAATGGGTAGACACACAGAGAGAGAGAGATGCCATTCCTGTGTTTCAGGCCTAGTATTGGCCATACCTGTGTTTCAGGCCTAGTATTGGCCATACCTGTGTTTCAGGCCTAGTATTGGGCAGACACAGAGAGAGAGATGCCATACCTGTGTTTCAGGCCTAGTATTGGGCAGACACACACAGAGAGAGAGAGATGCCATTCCTGTGTTTCAGGCCTGGTATTGGGCAGACACAGAGAGAGAGAGAGAGAGATGCCATACCTGTGTTTCAGGCCTGGTATTGCGTAGAGACACACAGAGAGAGGCCATACCTGTGTTTCAGGCCTGGTATTGCGTAGAGAGACACAGAGAGAGGCCATACCTGTGTTTCAGGCCTGGTATTGCGTAGAGACACACAGAGAGAGGCCATACCTGTGTTTCAGGCCTGGTATTGGGTAGACACACACACACAGAGGCCATACCTGTGTTTCAGGCCTGGTATTGGGTACACACACACACACAGAGATGCCATACCTGTGTTTCAGGCCTAGTATTGGGTAGACACCCACAGAGAGGCCATACCTGTGTTTCAGGCCTAGTATTGGGTAGACACACACAGAGAGAGGCCATACCTGTGTTTCAGGCCTAGTATTGCGTAGAGACACACAGAGCGAGGCCATACCTGTGTTTCAGGCCTGGTATTGGGTAGACACACAGAGAGAGGCCATACCTGTGTTTCAGGCCTAGTATTGGGTAGACACACACAGAGAGAGGCCATACCTGTGTTTCAGGCCTAGTATTGCGTAGAGACACACAGAGCGAGGCCATACTGTGTTTCAGGCCTGGTATTGGGTAGACACACAGAGAGAGGCCATACCTGTGTTTCAGGCCTAGTATTGGGTAGACACACACACACACAGAGATGCCATACCTGTGTTTCAGGCCTAGTATTGGGTAGACACACACACACAGAGATGCCATACCTGTGTTTCAGGCCTAGTATTGGGTAGACACACACACACACACACACAGAGATGCCATACCTGTGTTTCAGGCCTAGTATTGGGTAGACACCCACACAGAGAGAGGCCATACCTGTGTTTCAGGCCTAGTATTGGATAGACACAGATGCCATACCTGTGTTTCAGGCCTAGTATTGGGCAGACAGAGAGAGAGAGAGGCCATACCTGTGTTTCAGGCCTAGTAATGGGTAGACACAGAGAGAGATGCCATTCCTGTGTTTCAGGCCTAGTATTGGCCATACCTGTGTTTCAGGCCTAGTATTGGGCAGACACAGAGAGAGAGAGATGCCATACCTGTGTTTCAGGCCTAGTATTGGGTAGACACACACAGAGAGAGAGATGCCATTCCTGTGTTTCAGGCCTGGTATTGGGCAGACACACAGAGAGAGAGATGCCATACCTGTGTTTCAGGCCTGGTATTGCGTAGAGACACACAGAGAGAGGCCATACCTGTGTTTCAGGCCTGGTATTGGGCAGACACACAGAGAGAGAGAGATGCCGTACCTGTGTTTCAGGCCTAGTATTGGCCATACCTGTGTTTCAGGCCTGGTATTGGGTAGACACACACACAGAGAAAGGCCATACCTGTGTTTTAGGCCTAGTATTGGGCAGACACACAGAGAGAGAGAGAGAGAGATGCCATACCTGTATTTCAGCAGTGCGTTCTGAGGAACTTGATAGTTGGTCATGGGTTTGCGAAACGAATAGATCTTCTGCAGAATAAACTCCCTGATCTTCGAAACAGCCTGCACAACGACAAGCATAGTAGTCAACCCTCTCCCCAGTGGAGCGCTTTCCCCTTGAACTTTACCCCCCTGGAACGCCAGCCAAACGTCACCTATCCATGTTCTCCACAGATGCTGCCCGACCCGCTGAGTTACTCCAGCACTCTGTGAAACGTCACCTATCCATGTTCTCCACAGATGCTGCCCGACCCGCTGAGTTACTCCAGCACTCTGTGAAACGTCACCTATCCATGTTCTCCACAGATGCTGCCTGACCCGCTGAGTTACTCCAGCACTCTGTGAAACGTCACCTATCCATGTTCTCCACAGATGCTGCCCGACCCGCTGAGTTACTCCAGCACTCTGTGAAACGTCACCTATCCATGTTCTCCACAGATGCTGCCCGACCCGCTGAGTTACTCCAGCACTCTGTGAAACGTCACCTATCCATGTTCTCCACAGATGCTGCCTGACCCGCTGAGTTACTCCAGCACTCTGTGAAACGTTGTCTATCCAATTCTCTCCACAGATGCTGCCCGACCCGCTGAGTTACTCCAGCAGTCCCTAGTGGGCGTAGGATCGTGTTAATGTGTGCGGGGATCGCTGGTCGGCGCGGACCCGGTGGGCCGAAGGGCCTGTTTCCGCGCTGTATATATAAACTAAACTGAACCAAATGGGTGGCAGGTGTAGACGTGCTGCACTACCCGCTGCGCCACCTTTGCCGAAGGCCGTACCTTGATCTTGAGGCGGTCCAGGATGTCTTGCACGTCAGCACAGGCCAGGGTCTCCTTGAAGGACTGCTCCTTGACGTAGTTAATCTTGTTGTTGAGCTCATGGAGCTGCTCCAGAAACTGCTGCTCAGTGACTGGGGTGTCCATAATGGTACTGCAACGTAAACATGCAGGGATGGGGTGAGAGATGGGCAGGCAGTGCCTAGAGATGGGCATGGCACCAGGAGATGGGCAGGCACCAGGAGATGGGCATGGCACCAGGAGATGGGCATGGCACCAGATGGACATGGCACCAGGAGATGGGCAGTGCCAGAGATGGGCATGGCACCAGGAGATGGGCATGGCACCAGATGGGCATGGCACCAGGAGATGGGCGTGGCACCAGATGGGCATGGCACCAGGAGATGGGCATGGCACCAGATGGATGTGGCACCAGGAGATGGGCGTGGCACCAGATGGGCATGGCACCAGATGGGCATGGCACCAGATGGACATGGCACCAGATGGGCATGGCACCAGATGGGCATGGCACCAGATGGGCATGGCACCAGGAGATGGGCAGGCACCAGATGGGCATGGCACCAGGAGATGGGCGTGGCACCAGATGGGCATGGCACCAGGAGATGGGCATGGCACCAGATGGATGTGGCACCAGGAGATGGGCAGGCACCAGGAGATGGGCAAGGCACCAGATGGATGTGGCACCAGGAGATGGGCATGGCACCAGATGGATGTGGCACCAGGAGATGGGCAGGCACCAGGAGATGGGCATGGCACCAGGAGATGGGCATGGCACCAGGAGATGGGCATGGCACCAGGAGATGGGCATGGCACCAGATGGGCATGGCACCAGGAGATGGGCATGGCACCAGATGGATGTGGCACCAGGAGATGGGCAGGCACCAGGAGATGGGCAAGGCACCAGATGGGCAAGGCACCAGATGGATGTGGCACCAGGAGATGGGCAGGCACCAGGAGATGGGCAAGGCACCAGATGGATGTGGCACCAGGAGATGGGCATGGCACCAGGAGATGGACAGGCACCAGGTGGGTGGTCAGGGATGGGTTGGTGGTGGGCAGTAGGTGGCACTGAGCCCAGTCACTCACGAAATCATGATGGCGGAGTAGGGGGTGGGTGGGTGGGTGTGAGTGGGGGGTGGGTGGGTGGGTGTGGGATGGGTGTGTGGGTGGGCGGTGGGTGGCACTGGGCCCCCGGTCACTCACGAGATCATGATGGAGTTGGGGGTGGGTGTGGGGTGGGTCGGGGGCAGGTGGGTGTGCGGGTGGGTGGGTGCGGGTGTGTGGGTGGGTGGGCAGTAGGAGGCACTGGGCCCGGTCACTCATGAGATCATGATGGTGGAGTCGGGGGTGGGTGGGTGCAAGGTGGGCTGGGTGGGTGTGGGTGGGCAGTGGGTGGCACTGGGCCCGGTCACTCACGAGATCATGATGGCGGGCACGATCAGCTCATCCACCAGCTGGCTGAGCTCGCTGCGCACTGACTGGCGGTTCTTCAGCTTGATGTTCATGGCGATGGACTGCTCCTGCAGGGTCTGGATCTCACAGCTGATGCTGCTCAGGTCACTCTGGAAAGTCCCCAGCATCTGCTCCATCCTCTGTCACACAGCACACGGCACAGTCAGAGAGAGAGGGGCAGAGACAGGGATAGAGGACAATAGACAATAGGTGCAGGAGAGGGCCATTAGGCCCTTCGAGCCTGTACACACCGCCATTCAATGTGATCATGGCTGATCATTCTCAATAAGTACCCCGTTCCTGCTTTCTCCCCATACCCCCCTGACTCCGCTATCCATAAGAGCTCTATCTAGCTCTCTCTTGAAATGCATTCAGAGAATTGGCCTCCACTGCCTTTTGAGGCAGAGAATTCCACAGATTCACAACTCTCTGACTGAAAAAGGTTTTCCTCATCTCCGTTCTAAATGGCCCTACCCCTTATTCTTAAACTATGGCCCCTGGTTCTGGACTCCCCCAACATTGGGAACATGTTTCCTGGCTCTAACGTGCCCAATCCCTTGATAATCTTATACGTTTCGATAAGATCCCCTCTGATCATTCCAAATTCCACAGAGACAGAGACAGAGAGAGAGAGAGACAGAGACAGAGACAGAGACAGGGAGAGAGACGGAGGGACAGAGACAGAAACAGAGAGTCAGAGAGAGCAGAGAGAGAGACAGAGAGGGAGAGACAGTGAGAGAGACAGGTGGAGAGAGGGAGAGAGAGAGTCAGAGAGACAGGGAGAGAGAGAGAGTCAGAGAGACGGAGAGAGAGACGGAGAGAGTCAGAGAGACAGGGAGAGAGAGACAGGGAGAGAGAGACGGAGAGAGACAAAGGGAGAGAGAGAGAGTCAGAGAGACACAGAGAGTCACAGAGAGACAGAGAGACAGAGAGAGAGTCAGGGAGTCGTAGAGTCACACAGCATGGAAACAGGTCCTGCAGCCCCATTCATCCACGCCGAGCAAGATCCCCATCTCAGCTTGTTCCATTTGCCCGCTTCTGTATAAACCTTTCCTACCCGTTGAGTCTTGGAGATGCAGCAATGGAAACAGGTCTTTGAGTCCAGCTCATCCATGCCGAGCAAGGTCCCCCATTTAATCTCACCCTACCACACCCACAGAGCAGTCCTGAACATGCGGCACCGTGGAGCAGCGGTAGTGTTGCCGCCTTACAGCGAATGCAGCGCCGGAGACTCGGGTTCGATCCTGACTACGGGCGCCGTCTGTATGGAGTTTGTACGTTCTCCCCGTGACCTGCATGGGTTTTCTCCAAGATCTCCGGTTTCCTCCCACACTCCAAAGACGTGCAGGTTTGAAGTTAATTGACTGGGTGAATGTAAAAATTGGCCCTAGTGTGTGTAGGATAGTGTTAGTGTGCAGGGATCGCTGGGCGGCACGGACTCGTAGAAACATAGAAAATAGGTGCAGGAGTAGGCCATTCGGCCCTTCGAGCCTGCACCGCCATTCAATATGATCATGGCTGATCATCCAGCTCAGTATCCCGTACCTGCCTTCTCTCCATACCCCCTGATTCCTTTAACCACAAGGGCCACATCTAACTCCCTCTTAAATATAGCCAATGAACTGGCCTCAACTACCTTCTGTGGCAGAGAATTCCACAGATTCACCACTCTCTGTGTGAAAAAAAATCTTTCTCATCTCGGTCCTAAAAGACTTCCCCTTATCCTTAAACTGTGACCCCTTGTTCTGGACTTCCCCAACATCGGGAACAATCTTCCCGCATCTAGCCTGTCCAAACAATAGACAATAGACAATAGGTGCAGGAGTAGGCCATTCAGCCCTTCGAGCCAGCACCGCCATTCAATGCGATCATGGCTGATCACTCTCAATCAGTACCCCGTTCCTGCCTTCTCCCCATAACCCCCTCACTCCGCTATCCTTAAGAGCTCTATCCAGCTCTCTCTTGAAAGCATCCAACGAACTGGCCTCCACTGCCTTCTGAGGCAGAGAATTCCACACCTTCACCACCCTCTGACTGAAAAAGTTCTTCCTCATCTCCGTTCTAAATGGCCTACCCCTTATTCTTAAACTGTGGCCCCTTGTTCTGGACTCCCCCAACATTGGGAACATGTTATCTGCCTCTAATGTGTCCAATCCCCTAATTATCTTATATGTTTCAATAAGATCCCCCCTCATCCTTCTAAATTCCAGTGTATACAAGCCCAATCGCTCCAGCCTTTCAACATACGACAGTCCCGCCATTCCGGGAATTAACCTAGTGAACCTACGCTGCACGCCCTCCATAGCAAGAATATCCTTCCTCAAATTTGGAGACCAAAACTGCACACAAGTACTCCACTTAAGAATTTTGTAAGTTTCTATAAGATCCCCCCTCAGTCTTCTAAATTCCAGCGAGTACAAGCCGAGTCTATCCAGTCTTTCTTCAAGACAAAAGCCAGCAAAGTCCGATCAAGTTTAGTCTGAGGGGTCTTCAAAGAGGTAGGTAGTAGTTTAGATTTTGGTACATTTTAGATAGTTGTACAGGGCATTGGTGAGACCACACCTGGAGTATTGCATGCAGTTTTGGTCTCCTAATCTGAGGAAAGACATTCTTGCCATAGAGGGAGTACAGAGAAGGTTCACCAGATTGATTCCTGGGATGGCAGGACTTTCATATGAAGAAAGACTGGATAGACTCGGCTTGTACTCGCTGGAATTTAGAAGATTGAGGGGGGATCTTATAGAAACATATAAAATTCTTAAGGGGTTGGAGAGGCTAGATGCGGGAAGATTGTTCCCGATGTTGGGGAAGTCCAGAACAAGGGGTCACAGTTTAAGGATAAGGGGGGAAGTCTTTTAGGACCGAGATGAAAAAGGTTTTTTTTCACACAGAGAGTGGTGAATCTGTGGAATTCTCTGCCACAGAAGGTAGTTGAGGCCAGTTCATTGGCTGTATTTAAGAGGGAGTTAAATGTGGCCCTTGTGGCTAAAGAGATCAGGGGGTATGGAGAGAAGGCAGGAACAGGGGTACTGACTGAGAATGATCGGCCATGATCACATTGAATGGCGGTGCTGGCTCGAAGGGCCAAATGGCCTCCTCCTGCACCTATTGTCTAGAACCATTGACCGTTACGTGTCAAGAGAGAACCATTGACCTCCGTACAAGAGCAGCCCAGTGAAGTCCCTGGTCACCACCCTGCCAGTCTGACTGTGGCACTGCCCCCCCAGGCTGTGCCCGCACCCACCTACCTCCAGGATGGTGTCACAGGGCCGTGATCTGGTTGTGCAGACTGGCGATGTTCTCACTCTCCTTGATGTCTGTTGTGAACGCTGAGGAACGCAGTGGGAACTCAGAGTTAAGAGCACATCCCCCACCCCGTTAGAACAGAGGGCCGGGGCAGTTGCTGCATGGGGGGGGGGGGGCAGTTCATAGTAGGTGGGGCTGGAGCAACCTGCGTCAGTACCTGCCTGTGTACCTGTCCATGTACCTGCCCTGTGTCAGTACCTGTCCATGTACCTGCCCTGTGTCAGTACCTGTCCATGTACTTTCCCTGTCATCACCTCTCCATGTACCTGCCCTGTGTCAGTACCTGTCCATGTACCTGCCCTGTGTAAGTACCTGTCCATGTACCTGCCCTGTGTCAGTACCTGTCCATGTGTCAGCCCTGTGTCATCACCTGTCCATGTACCTGCCCCGTGTCAGTACCTGTCCATATACCTGCCCTGTGTCAGTACCTGTCCATGTACCTGCCCCTGTGTCAGTACCTGTCCATGTGTCAGCCCCTGTGTCATCACCTGTCCATATACCTGCCCTGTGTCAGTACCTGTCCATGTACCTGCCCTGCGTCAGTACATGTCCATGTACCTGCCCTGTGTCAGTACCTGTCCATGCACCTGGCCTGTGTCATCACCTACCAATGTTCCTGCCCTGTGTCAGTACCTGTCCATGTACATGCCCTGTGTCATCACCTGTCCATGTACCTGCCCTGTGTCAGTACCTGCACGGTGTCAGTACCTGTCCATGTACCTGCCCTGTGTCAGTGCCTGTCCATGTACCTGCCCTGTGTCAGTGCCTGTCCATGTACCTGCTCGGTGTCAGTACCTGTCCATGTACCTGCCCTGTGTCAGTACCTGTCCATGTACCTGCTCGGTGTCAGTACCTGTCCATGTACCTGCCCTGTGTCAGTACCTCTCCATGTACCTGCCCTGTGTCAGTACCTGTCCATGTACCTGCCCCCGTGTCATCACCTGTCCATGTACCTGCCCAGTGTCAGTACCTGTCCATGTACCTGCCCAGTGTCAGTACCTGTTGATGTACATGCTCTGTGTCATTACCTGTCCATGTACCTGCCCGGTGTCATCACCTGTCCATGTACCTGCTCGGTGTCAGTACCTGTCCATGTACCTGCCCTGTGTCAGTACCTGCCCTGTGTCAGTGCCTGTCCATGTACCTGCCCTGTGTCAGTACCTGTCCAGCACAGAATTCCCTTCCAGCTCAACGAGGTGCGCCACAGGCAGATGGTGGGGGACTGTTGTTTTGGGAAAGGATACAGTCTTTAATGGAGGCATGTTCAATATACTGTAGCTCCGTCTCCACCTGTTTGGAGTAGTGTCTCAGATCAACACCCTGTGGAGAAAGACAGCCCAGTTAAACCCACTCTCACACCCGCCCCAGCTTCAAGAACAGCTTCTCCCAGACAACCATCAGGGTCTTGAACATTAACCGCACAACATTAACCTCAGTGGCTCGGTGGTAGAGTTGCTGCCTTAAGGGCCTGTCACAGTTACGCGATGTTTAAGGCGACTGTCAAAGTCATAGCAGATCGCCGACATTTTCTTTTACCCTACGACAACAACCACGACAATGCCCAGTCCGGTCGATCGATATACAAGTGACTTTTTTGCGAAACTAGCACCTGGCTAAGAGATGACACCGTCTTCGGGAACATCGCGAAATTCCCCACGCTTACCTGACCGTCAAACTGCCGCCTCCAATCTACCTGTCAAATGTCCTGACGGTAAATAAATTGGTTCAACAAAACCACTGGTATATTCAAATCCCTTTGCTTAATTTAGTGTTACGTGCTTCTAAACGCATCTGCGACAACCTGGCAAACCTGGGGACAGCGTGAAACAGACAGCGCCCGCAATAAGCTACGGTACCTGGCGACAAGCCAGCTGTGGCCGAGACATTTCTACCTGGAAAATGTTTCCGCGAGGCGCCGTGATCGGCTACGATTCATTGAAGGCTCCTCACGGTCACGCCCGCTACACCACGGCGAACATTCGGCAACAGCCTTGTCACCGGCAGTCGCCTTAGTGGCACGGGCCCTTTACAGCCTTGCACCAACGGGGACCCAGGTTCCATCACGACCACGGGTGCTATCTAAATGTAGTTTGTACGTTCTCCCCGTGACCGCGTGAGATCTTCACAGGTACCATTTGCTCACAGCGTGACCAGTCGCTCCAACGACTGCTACATCAATCCCACTTCACAAACATTAATCCCATCCCTGCACTTTTGCACAAGCTGCTAAAAACGAAGTACACTCACAGTCTTTAATGCTTCCTTTACAAGTTCATCCTCGAGGTTGGCCTGTATGTGGGCTGCAAAGCAAAGGCAATAATCATCTTAGACTTTCATATGAAGAAAGACTGGATAGACTCGGCTTGTACTCGCTGGAATTTAGAAGATTGAGGGGGGATCTTATAGAAACTTACAAAATTCTTAAGGGGTTGGACAGGCTAGATGCGGGAAGATTGTTCCCGATGTCGGGGAAGTCCAGAACAAGGGGTCACACAGTTTAAGGATAAGGGGGAAGTCTTTTAGGACCGAGATGAGAACGTTTTTTTAAACACAGAGAGTGGTGAATCTGTGGAATTCTCTGCAACAGAAGGTAGTTGAGGCCAGTTCATTGGCTGTATTTAAGAGGGAGTTAGATGTGGCCCTTGTGGCTAAAGGGATCAGGGGGTATGGAGAGAAGGCAGGTACGGGATACTGAGTTGGATGATCAGCCATGATCATATTGAATGGCGGTGCGTACAGGCTCGAAGGGCCGAATGGCCTACTCCTGCACCTACAAAGGGGCGTGGCTGTGTTCTGCAGCTGCGGCTCACCGGCAGTCTCTCTGTCTTTTTTTTGTTTTTTGTCTATTATCATCGTTTAATGTATGTTTTGTTCTATTTTTAACTCTGTGTATGTGGGGGGTGGTGGGGGGGTTGGGGGAAACCTTTTTTCTAATCTCTTCCTCAACGGAGATGCGACCTTTACCGTGTCGTATCTCCGTTCGCGCTACGGCCTAACATCGTGGAGTCGGCGGCCTCCAGCTGGGATCGACCTTGAAGACTCCGGTCGCAGGGCCTGGACTTACCATCTCGGAGGCTTCGGCCGTGGGCCCTGCAGACCGCAACATCGGGAGTTCGCAGGTCCCTGGCTGGCGACCGGTTTTTGGGAGCTCCAGCCGTAGCAGCTTCGACCGCCCCGAAGCGCGAGGTACGATCGACCTGCTCGCAGGCCCTTCATCGCCCTGCATGGCTCGGCCGCAGCACTTTCCATCGCCCGGTGGGGGCTCAGGACTTTCATCGGCTTGCTCGGCTCGGCCCTGGGACTTTCCATCGCCCGGTGGGGGCTTCAAAAAGTTGGGAGCCTCGATCACCTCGTGGCACCACGGGAGAAGAATGAGGAGGAGATAAGACTTTTCTTTGCCTTCCATCACAGTGAGGGTGTGCTTGGAGCAATCGCTGTGATGGCTGTTTGTGTAAAAATTGTATCTGTGTGTCCTGTGCTTTTTTGTTGTCTACTGCCGGACCCTGATGTGAGAGGACGCTGGCGTTGTTTATTCGCCGCTTTTCCGTTAGGATAGTTTGTCTGTTTGTTTTTATGTTGATTGTTTTTGTAAAGCGCTTTGAGCTCCCGATAAGGCGCTATATAAAATAAATGCTTATTATTATTATTATTATTATTATATTTTCTATGTAAACCAACACCTGCAATTGCCCGTATCTGCCTTGATTAACAGGTGTGGTGAAGCAGGACAGGTGAGCAAGGTGAGCAAGCCCCTCCCCCCATCCCACGCCCGGCTCGGGAGGGACGGCACTCACTGTCCACTTCGTCCAGGATGAACTCATCGCAGGTGATGTCCAGATCACCCATCAGCATCTCACCGCCCACGGCCTGCATCCGCTGCCCCTGCACGAGAGAACCGGCCGGTGACAATCACGGTACAAACTCCAAACACGTACAGGTCTGTGGGTTCATCGACCTCTGCAAAAATTGTAAATTGTCCCTCGTCAGCGAGTGTGTAGGATAGTGACAGCGTGCGGGGATCGCTGGTCAATAGACAACAGGTGCAGGAGGAGGCCATTCGGCCCTTCGAGCCAGCACCGCCATTCAATGTGATCATGGCTGATCATTCTCAATCAGTACCCCGTTCCTGCCTTCCCCCCATACCCCCTGACTCCGCTATCCTTAAGAGCCCTATCTAGCTCTCTCTTGAATGCATTGAGAGAATTGGCTTCCACTGCCTTCCCCCCATACCCCCTGACTCCGCTATCCTTAAGAGCCCTATCTAGCTCTCTCTTGAATGCATTGAGAGAATTGGCCTCCACTGCCTTCTCCCCATACCCCCTGACTCCGCTATCCTTAAGAGCTCTATCTAGCTCTCTCTTGAATGCATTCAGAGAATTGGCCTCCACTGCCTTCTGAGGCAGAGAATTCCACAGATTCACAACTCTCTGACTGAAAAATGTTTTTCCTCGTCTCCGTTCTAAATGGCCTACCCCTTATTGTTAAACTGTGTGGCCCCTTGTTCTGGACTCCCCCGACATTGGGAACATGTTTCCTGCCTCTAACGTGTCCAACCCCTTAATAATCTTATACATTTCGATAAGATCCCCTCTCATCCTTCTAAATTCCAGTGTATACAAGCCTAGTCGCTCCAGTCTTTCAATATATGACAGTCCCGCCATTCCGGGAATTAACCTAGTAAACCTACGCTGCACGCCCTGTTCGGCACGGGCTCGGTGGGCCGAAGGGCCTGTTTCGGCGCTGTATCTCCAAAGTAAACTAAACTAAACTAAACACATGCTGGCACCTCTACTGGAATGGTGAGGGGGGGGGGGGGGTTATGCTGGATGGTTTTGGGGAAGATTAGTACCGGGGGGTCAGTGGGTGCGTTTATGGCCACGCACTGCCTTCAGTCTGCGAGGTTCAACAGCCTGAGCAAGGCTCACTCTTGCCTTGGGTTTTATAAGAAGATAATTGCAGTTGAGTATAGGAGCAAAGAGGTCCTTCTGCAGTTGTACAGGGCCCTAGTGAGACCGCATCTGGAGTACTGTGTGCAGTTTTGGTCTCCAAATTTGAGGAAGGATATTCTTGCTATTGAGGGCGTGCAGTGTAAGTTTACTAGGTTAATTCCCAGAATGGCAGGACTGTCATATGTTGAAAGACTGGAGCAACTAGGCTTGTATACACTGGAATTTAGAAGGATGAGAGGGGATCTTATCGAAACGTATAAGATTATTAACGGGTTGGACACATTAGAGGCAGGAAACATGTTCCCAATGTTGGGGGAGTCCAGAACAAGGGGCCACACAGTTTAAGAATAAGGGGTAGGCCATTTAGAACAGAGATGAGGAAAAACTTGTTCAGTCAGAGAGTTGTGAATCTGTGGAATTCTCTGCCTCAGAAGGCAGTGGAGGCCAATTCTCTGAATACATTCGAGAGAGAGCTAGATGGAGCTCTTAAGGATAGCGGAGTCAGGGGGTATGGGGAGAAGGCAGGAACGGGGTACTGATTGAGAATGATCAGCCATGATCACATTGAATGGTGGTGCGTACAGGCTCGAAGGGCCGAATGGCCTCCTCCTGCACCTATTGTCTATTGTCAGATGCTGGTACAAATCGAAGGTATTTATTCACAAAATGCTGGAGTAACTCAGCAGGTCGGGCAGCATCTCAGTAGAGAAGGAATGGGTGACGTTTCGGGTCGAGACCCTTCTTCAGACTGACTGATTGCTCCAACTCTCCACAACGCTGCTATCAGTGGGCCAACTTACACTGGTACCTGCCCTCCCTCCCCTCACCTCCCCCCCACCCCTCACCTCCCCCACCCTTCACCTCCCCTCCCTCCCGTCCCCTCCCTCACCTCCCCTCCCACCTCCCTCTACCTCCCCTCCCCTCCCACTACCTCCAATCCCCTCCCTCAGTGCGGCACTCCTTCCCCTCCCACTCTATCCCCTCCCACACCCTCCCCTCCCTCCCTCCTCTGTGTGTCATTCCCTCCCACTCCCTCCCCTCCCATAGTGTGGCACTCCATCCCCTCCCACTACCTCCACTACCCTCCCACTACCTCCACTCCCCCCCTCCCCTCCCTCAGTGCGGCACTCCCTCACCTCCCACTCCCCCCTCCCCTCCCACAGTGCGGCACTCCCTCCACTCCCCTTCCACTCCCTCCCCTCCCACTCCTCCCCCCCTCAGTGCGGCGCTCCCTCCCTCCCTCCCTCCCTCCTTCAGTGCAGCGCTCCCTCCCAGTACCTCCCCTCCCCTCAGTGAGGCACTCCCTCCCCTCCCACTCCCTCCCCTCAGTGAGGCACTCCCTCCCTCCCCTCCCTCCCCTCAGTGCATCACTCCCTCCCTCCCCTCAGTGCATCACTCCCTCCCTCCCCTCAGTGCATCACTCCCTCCCCTCTCCTCAGTGCATCACTCCCTCCCCTCTCCTCCCACTCCCTCCCTCCCCTCAGTGCATCACTCCCCTCCCTCACCTCCCCTCACCTCCCCTCCCCTCCCCTCCCCTCCCCCCCTCCCTCCCCTCCCACTACCTCAACTCCCCCTCCCTCCCCCCTCCCTCCCCTCCCTCACCTCCCCTAAGTGCACCACTCACTCACCTCCCGCCCCCCTCACTACGGCGCTCCCTCCCTCCCTCCCCCCCCCTCAGTGCGGCGCTCCCTTCCCCTCCCCTCAGTGCGGCGCTCCCTCCCTCCCCGCGGCGCTCCCTCACTCACCGCCGTCGTCATGGCGGCCACTTCCGGGCAAGGTGGACTACAACTCCCAGCAGCCCCCGCGGCGCGGCCTACCCGGGACCCGCAGCCTGGGCCTGGTGAGGGGAGGGATGTGAGTGGTGCACTGGGGGAGGGGAGGGGAGGAAGGGAGGGAGGGGGAGGTGAGGGGAGGGGAGGGGAGGGAGTGAGAGGGGAGGAGAGGGAGGGGGGAGGGGAGGGAGGGGGAGGTGAGTGGGGGGTGGGGAGGGAGGGAGGTGAGGGGAGGGGAGGGGAGGGAGTGAGAGGGGAGGAGAGGGAGGGGGGAGGGGAGGGAGGGGGAGGTGAGTGGGGGGTGGGGAGGGAGGGAGGTGAGGGGAGGGGAGGGGAGGGGGGGGAGGGAGGGGGGAGGGGAGGGGAGGGAGGGAGAGGGGAGGAGAGGGAGGTGGGAGGGGAGGGAGGGGGAGGTGAGTGGGGGGTGGGGAGGGGAGGGAGGGAGGTGAGGGAAGGGGGGAGGGGAGAGGGAGCGGGAGGGAGGGGGAGGTGAGAGGAGGGAGGGGAGGGGGGAGGTGAGTGGGTGGGGGTGAGGGAGGGTGAGGATAGGGGAGGGAGGGTGAGGGGAGGTAGGGGAGGGGGTGAGGTGAGGGGAGGGAGTGGACGGGAGGGGGGAGGGGAAGGGGGGGAGTGGGAGGAGAGGGGGAGGGAGTGGGAGGTGAGGGGAGGGAGTGGGAGGTGGGAGTGGGAGGTGAGGGTAGGGGGGGGGAGTGGGAGGGGAGGGGGGAGGGGAGGGGAGGGGAGGGGGAGGAGAAGATAGGTGAGGGAGGGTGAGGGGAGGGGAGGGAGGTGAGGGGAGGTGCGGTAAGCAACGTTTCGGGCAAGAAGTGTCTCGACTCTGAAACGTCACCTATCCATGTTCTCCACAGATGCTGCCTGACCCGCTGAGTTACTCCAGCACTCTGTGAAACGTCACCTATCCATGTTCTCCACAGATGCTGCCTGACCCGCTGAGTTACTCCAGCACTCTGTGAAACGTCACCTATCCATGTTCTCCACAGATGCTGCCTGACCCGCTGAGTTACTCCAGCATTTGCAATTTCTTCCTGCACAGTCTACCTTCTAAGATGATTATTGCCTTTGCTTTGCAGCCCACATACAGGCCAACCTCGAGGATGAACTTGTAAAGGAAGCATTAAAGACTGTGAGTTTTTAGCAGCTTGTGCAAAAGTGCAGGGATGGGATTAATGTTTGTGAAATGGGATTGATGTAGCAGTCGTTGGAGCGACTGGTCACGCTGTGAGCAAATGGTACCTGTGAAGATCTCACGCGGTCACGGGGAGAACGTACAAACTACGTTTAGATAGCACCCGTGGTCGTGATGGAACCCAGGTCTCCGTTGGTGCAAGGCTGTAAAGGGCCCGTGCCACTAAGGCGACTGCCGGTGACTAGGCTGTCGCCGAATGTTCGTCGTGGTGTCGCGGGCGTGACCGTGAGGAGCCTTCAATGAATCGTAGCCGATCTCGGCGCGTCGCCGAAACATTTTCCAGGTTGAAATGGCTCGGCCTCAGCTGGCTTGTCGCCAGGTATCGTAGCCTATTGCCGGGCGCTGTCTGTATCACGCTGTCCCCAGGTTTGCCAGGTTGTCGCAGATGCGTTTAGAAGCACTTAACATTAAATTAAGCAAAGGCATTTGAAGATACCAGTGGTTTTGTTGAACCAATTTATTTACCGTCAGGATATTTGACGGGTAGATTGGAGGCGGCAGTTTGACGGTCAGGTAAGCGTGGGGAATTTTGCGATGTTTCCGAAGACAGTGTCATCTCTTAGCCAGGTGCTAGTTTCACAAAAAAGTGACTTGTATCGATCGACCGGACTGGGCATTGTCGTGGTCGTTGTCGTAGGGTAAAAGAAAATGTCGGCCATCTGCTACGGCTTTGACAGTCCCCTTAAAAATCGCGTAACTGTGACAGGCCCTTAAGGCAGCAACTCTACCACCGCGCCACTGAAGTTAATGTTGTGCGGTTAATGTTCAAGAGCCCGATGGATGTCTGGGAGAAGCTGTTCTTGAAGCTGGGGCGGGTGTGAGAGTGGGTTTAACTGGGCTGTCTTTATCCACAGGGTGTTGATCTGAGACACTACTCCAAACAGGTGGAAACGGAGCTACAGTATATTGAACATGCCTCCATTAAAGACTGTATCCTTTCCCAAAACAACAATCCCCACCATCTGCCTGTGGCGCACCTCGTTGAGCTGGAAGGGAATTCTGTGCTGGACAGGTACTGACACAGGGCAGCTACATGGACAGGCACTGACACAGGGCAGGTACTGACACAGGGCAGGTACATGGACAGGTAATGACACAGGGCAGGTACATGGACAGGTGATGACAAAGGGCAGGTACATGGACAGGTACACAGGGCAGGTACATGGGCAGGTACACAGGGCAGGTACATGGACAGGTACTGACACAGGGCAGGTACATGGACAGGTACTGACAGGGCAGGTACATGGACAGGTGATGACACAGGGCAGGTACATGGACAGGTACACAGGGCAGGTACATGGGCAGGTACACAGGGCAGGTACATGGACAGGTACACAGGGCAGTTACATGGACAGGTACTGACACAGGGCAGGTACATGGACAGGTACTGACGCAGGGTGCTCCAGCCCCACCTGCTATGAACTGACCCCCCCCCCCATGCAGCAACTGCCCGGCCCTCTGTTCTGACAGGGTGGGGGATGTGCTCTTTGCTCTGAGTTCCCACTGCGTTCCTCAGCGTCCACAACAGACATCAAGGAGAGTGAGAACATCGCCAGTCTGCACAACCAGATCACGGCCTGTGACACCATCCTGGAGGTAGGTGGGTGCGGGCACAGCCTGGGGGGCAGTGCCACAGTCAGACTGGCAGGGTGGTGACCAGGGACTTCACTGGGCTGCTCTTGTACGGAGGTCAATGGTTGTCTCTTGTCACGTACGGTCAATGTTCCCTCTTGACACGTATGGTCAATGGTTCTCCCTTGTCACGTAAGGAGGTCAATGGTTCTCCGTGTCACGTACGGAGGTCAATAGTTCTCTCTTGTCACATACGGTCAATGGTTCTCTCTTGACACCTACGGAGGTCAATGGTTCTCCCTTGTCACGTATGGAGGTCAAGAGTTCTCCCTTGTCACGTATGGAGGTCAATAGTTCTCCCTTGTCATGTACGGAGGTCAATGGTTCTAGACAATAGGTGCAGGAGGAGGCCATTCGGCCCTTCGAGCCTGTACGCACCACCATTCAAGGCTGTGCAGGCCAAGTCAGTGGATATTTTGTAAGGCAGAGATAGATTCTTGATTAGTTATGGGGAGAGGGCAGGAGAATGGGGTTAGGAGGGAGAGATAGATCATCCATCATTGAATGGCGGAGTAGACCTGATGGGCCGAATGGCCTGTCACTTCTGCTCCTATCAATTACCTACATACTAAAACTCTTGTTTGTTTGTTTGTTTGTTCCTGAATTACAACCAAAACGGTACACACATACCCCCTGACTCCGCTGACCTTAAGAGCTCTATCTAGCTCTCTCTTGAATGCATCCAGAGAATTGGCCTCCACTGCCTTCTGAGGCAGAGAATTCCTTCTCCCTTGTCACGTACGGAGGTCAATGGTTCCCTCTTGACACCTACGGAGGTCAATGGTTCTCCCATGTCACGCGTGCAGGTGTACAGTGAAATGTCTTTCTGCAAAGCATTGCCACACCTGAGAAAGGACGTGCTGGCTCTGGAGAGGGTCCAGAGGAGGTTTACAACAACGATCCCAGGAACGAGTGGGTTAAGCTATGACGAGCGTTTGTCGACACTGGGCCTGCACTCGCTGGAGTTCAGAAGAATATGGGGCGGGGGCCTCTTTGAAACGAACTGAACAGTGAAAGACTTGGATAGAGTGGAGGTGCAGAGGATGTTTCCACTAGTGGGAGAGTCCGGGACTAGAGGTGGTAGCCTTGGAATTAAAGGATGTTCTTTTAGCAAGGAGATGAGAAGAGAAAAAATTCTTTCGTCAGAGGGTGGTGAATCAGTGGAATTATTTAGATAGGAAGGGTTTATGGGCCAAATGCTGGCAAATGGGACTAGCCCAGATGGCCAAGTTGGTCAGCATGGACAAGGTGGGCCGAAGGGTCTGTTTCTGTGCAGTACCTCTAGTTCTGTGCTATGACTTGGATGAAGGGATTAAAAGTACCATTAGCAAATATGCAGATGATACAAAACTGGGTGGCAGTGTGAACTGTGAGGAAGATGCTATGAGGTTGCAGGGTGACTTGGACAGGTTGTGTGAGTGGGCGGATGCATGGCAGATGCAGTTTAATGTGGATAAGTGCGAGTTTATCCACTTTGGTGGTAAGAATAGGAAGGCAGATTATTATCTGAATGGTGTCAAGTTAGGAAAAGGGGACGTACAACGAGATCTGGGTGTCATAGTGCATAAGTCACTGAAAGGAAGCATGCAGGTACAGCAGGCAGCGAAGAAAGCCAATGGAATGTTGGCCTTCATAACAAGAGGTGTTGAGTATAGGAGCAAACAGGTCCTTCTGCAGTTGTACAGGGCCCTAGTGAGACCGCACCTGGAGTACTGTGTGCAGTTTTGGTCTCCAAATTTGGGGAAGGATATTCTTGCTATTGAGGGCGTGCAGCATAGGTTCACTAGGTTAATTCCCGGAATGGCGGGACTATCATATGTTGAAAGACTGGAGCGACTAGGCTTGTATACACTGGAATTTAGAAGGATGAGAGCAGATCTTATCGAAACGTATAAGATTATTAAGGGGTTGGACACGTTAGAGGCAGGAAACATGTTCCCAATGTTGGGGGAGTCCAGAACCAGGGGCCACAGTTTAGGAATAAGGGGTCGGCCATTTAGAACTGAGATGAGGAAAAACTTTTTCAGTCAGAGGGTTGTGAATCTGTGGAATTCTCTGCCTCAGAAGGCAGTGGAGGCCAATTCTCTGAATGCATTCAAGAGAGAGCTGGATAGAGCTCTTAAGGATAGCGGAGTCAGGGGGTATTGGGAGAAGGCAGGAATGGGGTACTGATTGAGAATGATCAGCCATGATCACATTGCATTCAAGAGAGAGCGAGATAGAGCTCTTAAGGATAGCGGAGTCAGGGGGTATGGGGAGAGGGCAGGAACGGGGTACTGATTGAGAATGATCAGCCATGATCACATTGAATGGCGGTGCTGGCTCGAAGGGCCGAATGGCCTCCTCCTGCACCTATTGTGTATTGTCTAAAACAAACGGACAGGAGACGTTTAGAGAGAAGCCGGCAAATGCTTCCTTAGTTTAGTTTAGTTTAGATGATTGCCACATGTACTGAGGTACAGTGAAAAGCTTTTGTTGCGCGCCAACCAGTCAGCGGAAAGACAATGCATGATTACAATCGAGCCGTCCACAGTGTGCAGATACAGGGTAAGGGATAAACGTTTGGTTGAAGCTAAAAGCCAGCAAAGTCCGATCAAGGTTAGTCTGAGGGGTCATCAAAGAGGTAGATAGTAGTTTAGATTTTTGTACATTTTAGATAGTTGTACAGGGCATTGGTGAGATCACACCTGGAGTATTGCGTACAGTTTTGTTCTCCTAATCTGAGGAAAGACATTCTTGCCGTAGAGGGCGTACAGAGAAGGTTCACCAGATTGATTCCTGGGATGGCAGGACTTTCATATGAAGAAAGACAGGATAGACTCGGCTTGTACTCGCTGGAATTTAGAAGACTGAGGGGGGATCTTATAGAGACATACAAAATTCTTAAGGGGTTGGACAGGCTAGATGCAGGAAGATTGTTCCAGATGTTGGGGAAGTCCAGAACAAGGGGTCACACAGTTTAAGGATAAGGGGGAAGTCTTTTAGGACCGAGATGAGAAAACATTTCTTCACACAGAGAGTGGTGTCTATTGTCTCTCTCCCTGTCTCTGTCTCTCTCTCTCTCTCTCTCTCTCTCTCTCTCTCTCTCTCTCTCTCTCTCTCTCTCTCTCTCTCTCTCTCTCTCTCTCTCTGCCCCTCTCTCTCTGACTGTGCCGTGTGCTGTGTGACAGAGGATGGAGCAGATGCTCGGGACTTTCCAGAGTGACCTGAGCAGCATCAGCTGTGAGATCCAGACCCTGCAGGAGCAGTCCATCGCCATGAACATCAAGCTGAAGAACCGCCAGTCAGTGCGCAGCGAGCTCAGCCAGCTGGTGGATGAGCTGATCGTGCCCGCCATCATGATCTCGTGAGTGACCGGGCCCAGTGCCACCCACTGCCCACCCACACGCACCCACCCACCCCCGGCCCACCCACACCACACCCCGATTCCAACATCATGATCTCGTGAGTGACCGGGCCCAGTGCCACCCACCACCCACGAACCCACGCACCCACCCACCCCTGACCAACCCACCCACAGCCCACCCCACACCCACCCCCGACTCCGCCATCATGATCTTGTGAGTGACCGGACCCAGTGCCACCCACTGCCCACCCACCCACCCGCCCACCCACCCCGCCACACACACCCACCCACCCACACACCCACCCACACACCCACCCACCCACACACCCACCCACACACCCACCCACCCACACACCCACCCACCCGCCCACCCACCCCGCCACACACACCCACCCACCCACACACCCACCCACCCACACACCCACCCACACACACACCCACACACACACACCCACACACCCACCCACCCACACACACACACCCACCCACCCACACACACCCACCCAGCCGCACCCACCCACCCTGCACCCGGCCCACCCCACACCCACCCCCGGCCCACCCACACCACACCCACCCCCGACTCCATCATGATCTCGTGAGTGACCGGGCCCAGTGCCACCCACCGCCCACCTCCAACCCATCCCTGACCACCCACCCTGGTGCCACGTCCATCTCCTGGTGCCATGCCCATCTCCTGGTGTCTGCCCATCTCCTGGTGCCTGCCCATCTCCTGGTGCCATGTCCATCTCCTGGTGCCTGCCCATCTCCTGGTGCCATGCCCATCTCCTGGCACTGCCCATCTCCTGGTGCCTGCCCATCTCCTGGTGCCCTCCCTGCATGTTTACGTTGCAGTACCATTATGGACACCCCAGTCACTGAGCAGCAGTTTCTGGAACAGCTCCATGAGCTCAACAACAAGATTAACTACGTCAAGGAGCAGTCCTTCAAGGAGACCCTGGCCTGTGCTGACGTGCAAGACATCCTGGACCGCCTCAAAATCAAGGTACGGCCTTCGGCAAAGGTGGCGCAGCGGGTAGTGCAGCAAGTCTACACCTGCCACCTATTTGGTTTAGTTTAGTTTAGAGATACAGCGCGGAAACAGTCCCTTCGGCCCACCGGGTCCGCGCCGACCAGCGATCCCCGCACACATTAACACGATCCTACGCCCACTAGGGACTGCTGGAGTAACTCAGCAGGATGGGGTATGTTGTAGTGTAGATGGGGTATGTTGGTCGGTGTGGCCAGGTGGGCTAGTGTAGATGGGGCATGTTGGTCGGTGTGGGCAGGTGGGACTAGTGTAGATGGGGCATGTTGGTCGGTGTGGGAAGGTGGGACTTGTGTAGATGGGGCATGTTGGTCGGTGTGGGCAGGTGGGACTAGTGTAGATAGGGCATGTTGGTCGGTGTGGGCAGGTGGGACTAGTGTAGATGGGGCGTGTGGGCGGGTGGGACCAGTGTAGATGGGGCATGTTGGCCGGTGTGGGCAGGAGGGACTAGTGTAGATGAGGCATCTTGGTCGGTGTGGGCAGGTGGGACTAGTGTAGATGGGGCATGTTGGTCGGTGTGGGCAGGTGGGACTAGTGTAGATGGCGCATGTTGGTCGGTGTGGGCAGGTGAGACTAGTGTATATGGGGCATGTTGGCCGGTCTGGGCGGGTGGGACTAGTGTAGATGGGGCATGTTGGTCGGTGTGGGCGGGTGGGACTAGTGTTGATGGGGTATGTTGGTCGGTGTGGGCGGGTGGGACCAGTGTAGATGGGGCATGTTGGTCGGTGTGGGCCGGTGGGACTAGTGTAGATGGGGCATGTTGGTCGGTGTGGGCGGGTGGGACTAGTGTAGATGGGGCATGTTGGCCGGTGTGGGCAGGTGGGACTAGTGTAGATGGGGCATGTTGGTCGGTGTGGGCGGGTGGGACTAGTGTAGATGGGGCATGTTGATCGGTGTGGGCAGATGGGACTAGTGTAGATGGGGCATGTTGGTCGGTGTGGGCGGGTGGGACTAGTGTAGATGGGGCATGTTGGCCGGTGTGGGCCGGTGGGACTAGTGTAGATGGGGCATGTTGGTCGGTGTGGGCAGGTGGGACTAGTATAGATGGGGCATGTTGGTCGGTGTGGGCAGGTGGGACTAGTGTAGATGGGGCATGTTGGTCGGTGTGGGCAGGTGGGACTAGTGTAGATGGGGCATGTTGGTCGGTGTGGGCAGGTGGGACTAGTGTAGATGGGGCATGTTGGTCGGTGTGGGCAGGTGGGACCAGTGTAGATGGAGCATGTTGGTCGGTGTGGGCAGGTGGGACCAGTGTAGATGGGGCATGTTGGTCGGTGTGGGCAGGTGGGACCAGTGTAGATGGGGCATGTTGGTCGGTGTGGGCAGGTGGGACTAGTGTAGATGGGGCATGTTGGTCGGTGTGGGCATGTGGGACTAGTGTAGATGGGGCATGTTGGTCGGTGTGGGCAGGTGGGACTTGTGTAGATGGGGCATGTTGGTCGGTGTGGGCAGGTGGGACTAGTGTAGATAGGGCATGTTGGTCGGTGTGGGCAGGTGGGACTAGTGTAGATGGGGTGTGTGGGCGGGTTGGACCAGTGTAGATGGGGCATGTTGGCCGGTGTGGGCAGGAGGGACTAGTGTAGATGGGGCATGTTGGCCGGTGTGGGCAGGTGGGACTAGTGTAGATGGAGCATGTTGGTCAGTGTGGGCAGGTGGGACTAGTGTAGATGGGGCATGTTGGTCGGTGTGGGCAGGCGGGACTAGTGTAGATGGGGCATGTTGGTCGGTGTGGGCAGGTGGGACTAGTGTATATGGGGCATGTTGGCCGGTCTGGGCAGGTGGGACTAGTGTAGATGGGGCATGTTGGTCGGTGTGGGCAGGTGGGTCCAGTGTAGATGGAGCATGTTGGTCGGTGTGGGCAGGTGGGACCAGTGTAGATGGGGCATGTTGGTCGGTGTGGGCAGGTGGGACCAGTGTAGATGGGGCATGTTGGTCGGTGTGGGCAGGTGGGACCAGTGTAGATGGGGCATGTTGGTCGGTGTGGGCATGTGGGACTAGTGTAGATGGGGCATGTTGGTCGGTGTGGGCAGGTGGGACTTGTGTAGATGGGGCATGTTGGTCGGTGTGGGCAGGTGGGACTAGTGTAGATAGGGCATGTTGGTCGGTGTGGGCAGGTGGGACTAGTGTAGATGGGGTGTGTGGGCGGGTTGGACCAGTGTAGATGGGGCATGTTGGCCGGTGTGGGCAGGAGGGACTAGTGTAGATGGGGCATGTTGGCCGGTGTGGGCGTGTGGGACTAGTGTAGATGGGGCATGTTGGTCGGTGTGGGCATGTGGGACTAGTGTAGATGGGGCATGTTGGTCGGTGTGGGCAGGTGGGACTTGTGTAGATGGGGCATGTTGGTCGGTGTGGGCAGGTGGGACTAGTGTAGATAGGGCATGTTGGTCGGTGTGGGCAGGTGGGACTAGTGTAGATGGGGTGTGTGGGCGGGTTGGACCAGTGTAGATGGGGCATGTTGGCCGGTGTGGGCAGGAGGGACTAGTGTAGATGGGGCATGTTGGCCGGTGTGGGCAGGTGGGACTAGTGTAGATGGGGCATGTTGGTCGGTGTGGGCATGTGGGACTAGTGTAGATGGGGCATGTTGGTCGGTGTGGGCAGGTGGGACTTGTGTAGATGGGGCATGTTGGTCGGTGTGGGCAGGTGGGACTAGTGTAGATAGGGCATGTTGGTCGGTGTGGGCAGGTGGGACTAGTGTAGATGGGGTGTGTGGGTGGGTTGGACCAGTGTAGATGGGGCATGTTGGCCGGTGTGGGCAGGAGGGACTAGTGTAGATGGGGCATGTTGGCCGGTGTGGGCAGGTGGGACTAGTGTAGATGGAGCATGTTGGTCAGTGTGGGCAGGTGGGACTAGTGTAGATGGGGCATGTTGGTCGGTGTGGGCAGGTGGGACTAGTGTAGATGGGGCATGTTGGTCGGTGTGGGCAGGTGGGACTAGTGTATATGGGGCATGTTGGCCGGTCTGGGCAGGTGGGACCAGTGTAGATGGGGCATGTTGGTCGGTGTGGGCAGGTGGGACCAGTGTAGATGGGGCATGTTGGCCGGTGTGGGCAGGTGGGACCAGTGTAGATGGGGCATGTTGGGCGGTGTGGGTGGGTGGGACTAGTGTAGATGGGGCATGTTGGTCGGTGTGGGCGGTTGGGACCAGTGTAGATGGGGCATGTTGGGCGGTGTGGGCAGGTGGGACCAGTGTAGATGGGGCATGTTGGTCGGTGTGGGTGGGTGGGACTAGTGTAGATGGGGCATGTTGGCCGGTGAGGGCAGGTGGGACTAGTGTAGATGGGGCATGTTGGTCGGTGTGGGCAGGTGGGACTAGTGTAGATGGGGCATGTTGGTCGGTGTGGGCGTGTGGGACTAGTGTAGATGGGGCATGTTGGTCGGTGTGGGTGGGTGGGACTAGTGTAGATGGGGCATGTTGGTCGGTGTGGGCGGTTGGGACCAGTGTAGATGGGGCATGTTGGTCGGTGTGGGCAGGTGGGACTAGTGTAGATGGGGCATGTTGGTCGGTGTGGGCAGGTGGGACTAGTGTAGATGGGGCATGTTGGTCGGTGTGGGCAGGTGGGACTAGTGTAGATGGGGCATGTTGGTCGGTGTGGGCCGGTGGGACTAGTGTAGATGGGGCATGTTGGTCGGTGTGGGCAGGTGGGACTAGTGTGGATGGGGCATGTTGGTCGGTGTGGGCAGGTGGGACCAGTGTAGATGGAGCATGTTGGTCGGTGTGGGCAGGTGGGACCAGTGTAGATGGGGCATGTTGGTCGGTGTGGGCAGGTGGGACCAGTGTAGATGGGGCATGTTGGTCGGTGTGGGCAGGTGGGACCAGTGTAGATGGGGCATGTTGGTCGGTGTGGGCAGGTGGGACTAGTGTAGATGGGGCATGTTGGTCGGTGTGGGCATGTGGGACTAGTGTAGATGGGGCATGTTGGTCGGTGTGGGCAGGTGGGACTTGTGTAGATGGGGCATGTTGGTCGGTGTGGGTAGGTGGGACTAGTGTAGATAGGGCATGTTGGTCGGTGTGGGCAGGTGGGACTAGTGTAGATGGGGTGTGTGGGCGGGATGGACCAGTGTAGATGGGGCATGTTGGCCGGTGTGGGCAGGAGGGACTAGTGTAGATGGGGCATGTTGGCCGGTGTGGGCAGGTGGGACTAGTGTAGATGGAGCATGTTGGTCGGTGTGGGCAGGTGGGACTAGTGTATATGGGGCATGTTGGCCGGTCTGGGCAGGTGGGACCAGTGTAGATGGGGCATGTTGGTCGGTGTGGGCAGGTGGGACCAGTGTAGATGGGGCATGTTGGCCGGTGTGGGCAGGTGGGACCAGTGTAGATGGGGCATGTTGGGCGGTGTGGGTGGGTGGGACTAGTGTAGATGGGGCATGTTGGTCGGTGTGGGCGGTTGGGACCAGTGTAGATGGGGCATGTTGGGCGGTGTGGGCAGGTGGGACCAGTGTAGATGGGGCATGTTGGTCGGTGTGGGTGGGTGGGACTAGTGTAGATGGGGCATGTTGGCCGGTGAGGGCAGGTGGGACTAGTGTAGATGGGGCATGTTGGTCGGTGTGGGCAGGTGGGACTAGTGTAGATGGGGCATGTTGGTCGGTGTGGGCGTGTGGGACTAGTGTAGATGGGGCATGTTGGTCGGTGTGGGTGGGTGGGACTAGTGTAGATGGGGCATGTTGGTCGGTGTGGGTGGTTGGGACCAGTGTAGATGGGGCATGTTGGTCGGTGTGGGCAGGTGGGACTAGTGTAGATGGGGCATGTTGGTCGGTGTGGGCAGGTGGGACTAGTGTAGATGGGGCATGTTGGTCGGTGTGGGCAGGTGGGACTAGTGTAGATGGGGCATGTTGGTCGGTGTGGGCCGGTGGGACTAGTGTAGATGGGGCATGTTGGTCGGTGTGGGCAGGTGGGACTAGTGTAGATGGGGCATGTTGGTCGGTGTGGGCAGGTGGGACCAGTGTAGATGGAGCATGTTGGTCGGTGTGGGCAGGTGGGACCAGTGTAGATGGGGCATGTTGGTCGGTGTGGGCAGGTGGGACCAGTGTAGATGGGGCATGTTGGTCGGTGTGGGCAGGTGGGACCAGTGTAGATGGGGCATGTTGGTCGGTGTGGGCAGGTGGGACTAGTGTAGATGGGGCATGTTGGTCGGTGTGGGCATGTGGGACTAGTGTAGATGGGGCATGTTGGTCGGTGTGGGCAGGTGGGACTTGTGTAGATGGGGCATGTTGGTCGGTGTGGGCAGGTGGGACTAGTGTAGATAGGGCATGTTGGTCGGTGTGGGCAGGTGGGACTAGTGTAGATGGGGTGTGTGGGCGGGTTGGACCAGTGTAGATGGGGCATGTTGGCCGGTGTGGGCAGGAGGGACTAGCGTAGATGGGGCATGTTGGCCGGTGTGGGCAGGTGGGACTAGTGTAGATGGAGCATGTTGGTCAGTGTGGGCAGGTGGGACTAGTGTAGATGGGGCATGTTGGTCGGTGTGGGCAGGTGGGACTAGTGTAGATGGGGCATGTTGGTCGGTGTGGGCAGGTGGGACTAGTGTATATGGGGCATGTTGGCCGGTCTGGGCAGGTGGGACTAGTGTAGATGGGGCATGTTGGTCGGTGTGGGCAGGTGGGACCAGTGTAGATGGAGCATGTTGGTCGGTGTGGGCAGGTGGGACCAGTGTAGATGGGGCATGTTGGTAGGTGTGGGCAGGTGGGACCAGTGTAGATGGGGCATGTTGGTCGGTGTGGGCAGGTGGGACTAGTGTAGATGGGGCATGTTGGTCGGTGTGGGCATGTGGGACTAGTGTAGATGGGGCATGTTGGTCGGTGTGGGCAGGTGGGACTTGTGTAGATGGGGCATGTTGGTCGGTGTGGGCAGGTGGGACTAGTGTAGATAGGGCATGTTGGTCGGTGTGGGCAGGTGGGACTAGTGTAGATGGGGTGTGTGGGCGGGTTGGACCAGTGTAGATGGGGCATGTTGGCCGGTGTGGGCAGGAGGGACTAGTGTAGATGGGGCATGTTGGCCGGTGTGGGCGTGTGGGACTAGTGTAGATGGGGCATGTTGGTCGGTGTGGGCATGTGGGACTAGTGTAGATGGGGCATGTTGGTCGGTGTGGGCAGGTGGGACTTGTGTAGATGGGGCATGTTGGTCGGTGTGGGCAGGTGGGACTAGTGTAGATAGGGCATGTTGGTCGGTGTGGGCAGGTGGGACTAGTGTAGATGGGGTGTGTGGGCGGGTTGGACCAGTGTAGATGGGGCATGTTGGCCGGTGTGGGCAGGAGGGACTAGTGTAGATGGGGCATGTTGGCCGGTGTGGGCAGGTGGGACTAGTGTAGATGGGGCATGTTGGTCGGTGTGGGCATGTGGGACTAGTGTAGATGGGGCATGTTGGTCGGTGTGGGCAGGTGGGACTTGTGTAGATGGGGCATGTTGGTCGGTGTGGGCAGGTGGGACTAGTGTAGATAGGGCATGTTGGTCGGTGTGGGCAGGTGGGACTAGTGTAGATGGGGTGTGTGGGTGGGTTGGACCAGTGTAGATGGGGCATGTTGGCCGGTGTGGGCAGGAGGGACTAGTGTAGATGGGGCATGTTGGTCGGTGTGGGCAGGTGGGACTAGTGTAGATGGGGCATGTTGGTCGGTGTGGGCAGGTGGGACTAGTGTAGATGGGGCATGTTGGTCGGTGTGGGCAGGTGGGACTAGTGTAGATGGGGCATGTTGGTCGGTGTGGGCCGGTGGGACTAGTGTAGATGGGGCATGTTGGTCGGTGTGGGCAGGTGGGACTAGTGTAGATGGGGCATGTTGGTCGGTGTGGGCAGGTGGGACCAGTGTAGATGGAGCATGTTGGTCGGTGTGGGCAGGTGGGACCAGTGTAGATGGGGCATGTTGGTCGGTGTGGGCAGGAGGGACTAGTGTAGATGGGGCATGTTGGCCGGTGTGGGCAGGTGGGACTAGTGTAGATGGGGCATGTTGGTCGGTGTGGGCATGTGGGACTAGTGTAGATGGGGCATGTTGGTCGGTGTGGGCAGGTGGGACTTGTGTAGATGGGGCATGTTGGTCGGTGTGGGCAGGTGGGACTAGTGTAGATAGGGCATGTTGGTCGGTGTGGGCAGGTGGGACTAGTGTAGATGGGGTGTGTGGGTGGGTTGGACCAGTGTAGATGGGGCATGTTGGCCGGTGTGGGCAGGAGGGACTAGTGTAGATGGGGCATGTTGGCCGGTGTGGGCAGGTGGGACTAGTGTAGATGGAGCATGTTGGTCAGTGTGGGCAGGTGGGACTAGTGTAGATGGGGCATGTTGGTCGGTGTGGGCAGGTGGGACTAGTGTAGATGGGGCATGTTGGTCGGTGTGGGCAGGTGGGACTAGTGTATATGGGGCATGTTGGCCGGTCTGGGCAGGTGGGACCAGTGTAGATGGGGCATGTTGGTCGGTGTGGGCAGGTGGGACCAGTGTAGATGGGGCATGTTGGCCGGTGTGGGCAGGTGGGACCAGTGTAGATGGGGCATGTTGGGCGGTGTGGGTGGGTGGGACTAGTGTAGATGGGGCATGTTGGTCGGTGTGGGCGGTTGGGACCAGTGTAGATGGGGCATGTTGGGCGGTGTGGGCAGGTGGGACCAGTGTAGATGGGGCATGTTGGTCGGTGTGGGTGGGTGGGACTAGTGTAGATGGGGCATGTTGGCCGGTGAGGGCAGGTGGGACTAGTGTAGATGGGGCATGTTGGTCGGTGTGGGCAGGTGGGACTAGTGTAGATGGGGCATGTTGGTCGGTGTGGGCGTGTGGGACTAGTGTAGATGGGGCATGTTGGTCGGTGTGGGTGGGTGGGACTAGTGTAGATGGGGCATGTTGGTCGGTGTGGGCGGTTGGGACCAGTGTAGATGGGGCATGTTGGTCGGTGTGGGCAGGTGGGACTAGTGTAGATGGGGCATGTTGGTCGGTGTGGGCAGGTGGGACTAGTGTAGATGGGGCATGTTGGTCGGTGTGGGCAGGTGGGACTAGTGTAGATGGGGCATGTTGGTCGGTGTGGGCCGGTGGGACTAGTGTAGATGGGGCATGTTGGTCGGTGTGGGCAGGTGGGACTAGTGTAGATGGGGCATGTTGGTCGGTGTGGGCAGGTGGGACCAGTGTAGATGGAGCATGTTGGTCGGTGTGGGCAGGTGGGACCAGTGTAGATGGGGCATGTTGGTCGGTGTGGGCAGGTGGGACCAGTGTAGATGGGGCATGTTGGTTGGTGTGGGCAGGTGGGACCAGTGTAGATGGGGCATGTTGGTCGGTGTGGGCAGGTGGGACTAGTGTAGATGGGGCATGTTGGTCGGTGTGGGCATGTGGGACTAGTGTAGATGGGGCATGTTGGTCGGTGTGGGCAGGTGGGACTTGTGTAGATGGGGCATGTTGGTCGGTGTGGGCAGGTGGGACTAGTGTAGATAGGGCATGTTGGTCGGTGTGGGCAGGTGGGACTAGTGTAGATGGGGTGTGTGGGCGGGATGGACCAGTGTAGATGGGGCATGTTGGCCGGTGTGGGCAGGAGGGACTAGTGTAGATGGGGCATGTTGGCCGGTGTGGGCAGGTGGGACTAGTGTAGATGGAGCATGTTGGTCAGTGTGGGCAGGTGGGACTAGTGTAGATGGGGCATGTTGGTCGGTGTGGGCAGGTGGGACTAGTGTAGATGGGGCATGTTGGTCGGTGTGGGCAGGTGGGACTAGTGTATACGGGGCATGTTGGCCGGTCTGGGCAGGTGGGACCAGTGTAGATGGGGCATGTTGGTCGGTGTGGGCAGGTGGGACCAGTGTAGATGGGGCATGTTGGCCGGTGTGGGCAGGTGGGACCAGTGTAGATGGGGCATGTTGGGCGGTGTGGGTGGGTGGGACTAGTGTAGATGGGGCATGTTGGTCGGTGTGGGCGGTTGGGACCAGTGTAGATGGGGCATGTTGGGCGGTGTGGGCAGGTGGGACCAGTGTAGATGGGGCATGTTGGTCGGTGTGGGTGGGTGGGACTAGTGTAGATGGGGCATGTTGGCCGGTGAGGGCAGGTGGGACTAGTGTAGATGGGGCATGTTGGTCGGTGTGGGCAGGTGGGACTAGTGTAGATGGGGCATGTTGGTCGGTGTGGGCGTGTGGGACTAGTGTAGATGGGGCATGTTGGTCGGTGTGGGTGGGTGGGACTAGTGTAGATGGGGCATGTTGGTCGGTGTGGGCGGTTGGGACCAGTGTAGATGGGGCATGTTGGTCGGTGTGGGCAGGTGGGACTAGTGTAGATGGGGCATGTTGGTCGGTGTGGGCAGGTGGGACTAGTGTAGATGGGGCATGTTGGTCGGTGTGGGCAGGTGGGACTAGTGTAGATGGGGCATGTTGGTCGGTGTGGGCCGGTGGGACTAGTGTAGATGGGGCATGTTGGTCGGTGTGGGCAGGTGGGACTAGTGTAGATGGGGCATGTTGGTCGGTGTGGGCAGGTGGGACCAGTGTAGATGGAGCATGTTGGTCGGTGTGGGCAGGTGGGACCAGTGTAGATGGGGCATGTTGGTCGGTGTGGGCAGGTGGGACCAGTGTAGATGGGGCATGTTGGTCGGTGTGGGCAGGTGGGACCAGTGTAGATGGGGCATGTTGGTCGGTGTGGGCAGGTGGGACTAGTGTAGATGGGGCATGTTGGTCGGTGTGGGCATGTGGGACTAGTGTAGATGGGGCATGTTGGTCGGTGTGGGCAGGTGGGACTTGTGTAGATGGGGCATGTTGGTCGGTGTGGGCAGGTGGGACTAGTGTAGATAGGGCATGTTGGTCGGTGTGGGCAGGTGGGACTAGTGTAGATGGGGTGTGTGGGCGGGTTGGACCAGTGTAGATGGGGCATGTTGGCCGGTGTGGGCAGGAGGGACTAGTGTAGATGGGGCATGTTGGCCGGTGTGGGCAGGTGGGACTAGTGTAGATGGAGCATGTTGGTCAGTGTGGGCAGGTGGGACTAGTGTAGATGGGGCATGTTGGTCGGTGTGGGCAGGTGGGACTAGTGTAGATGGGGCATGTTGGTCGGTGTGGGCAGGTGGGACTAGTGTATATGGGGCATGTTGGCCGGTCTGGGCAGGTGGGACTAGTGTAGATGGGGCATGTTGGTCGGTGTGGGCAGGTGGGACCAGTGTAGATGGAGCATGTTGGTCGGTGTGGGCAGGTGGGACCAGTGTAGATGGGGCATGTTGGTAGGTGTGGGCAGGTGGGACCAGTGTAGATGGGGCATGTTGGTCGGTGTGGGCAGGTGGGACTAGTGTAGATGGGGCATGTTGGTCGGTGTGGGCATGTGGGACTAGTGTAGATGGGGCATGTTGGTCGGTGTGGGCAGGTGGGACTTGTGTAGATGGGGCATGTTGGTCGGTGTGGGCAGGTGGGACTAGTGTAGATAGGGCATGTTGGTCGGTGTGGGCAGGTGGGACTAGTGTAGATGGGGTGTGTGGGCGGGTTGGACCAGTGTAGATGGGGCATGTTGGCCGGTGTGGGCAGGAGGGACTAGTGTAGATGGGGCATGTTGGCCGGTGTGGGCGTGTGGGACTAGTGTAGATGGGGCATGTTGGTCGGTGTGGGCATGTGGGACTAGTGTAGATGGGGCATGTTGGTCGGTGTGGGCAGGTGGGACTTGTGTAGATGGGGCATGTTGGTCGGTGTGGGCAGGTGGGACTAGTGTAGATAGGGCATGTTGGTCGGTGTGGGCAGGTGGGACTAGTGTAGATGGGGTGTGTGGGCGGGTTGGACCAGTGTAGATGGGGCATGTTGGCCGGTGTGGGCAGGAGGGACTAGTGTAGATGGGGCATGTTGGCCGGTGTGGGCAGGTGGGACTAGTGTAGATGGGGCATGTTGGTCGGTGTGGGCATGTGGGACTAGTGTAGATGGGGCATGTTGGTCGGTGTGGGCAGGTGGGACTTGTGTAGATGGGGCATGTTGGTCGGTGTGGGCAGGTGGGACTAGTGTAGATAGGGCATGTTGGTCGGTGTGGGCAGGTGGGACTAGTGTAGATGGGGTGTGTGGGTGGGTTGGACCAGTGTAGATGGGGCATGTTGGCCGGTGTGGGCAGGAGGGACTAGTGTAGATGGGGCATGTTGGTCGGTGTGGGCAGGTGGGACTAGTGTAGATGGGGCATGTTGGTCGGTGTGGGCAGGTGGGACTAGTGTAGATGGGGCATGTTGGTCGGTGTGGGCAGGTGGGACTAGTGTAGATGGGGCATGTTGGTCGGTGTGGGCCGGTGGGACTAGTGTAGATGGGGCATGTTGGTCGGTGTGGGCAGGTGGGACTAGTGTAGATGGGGCATGTTGGTCGGTGTGGGCAGGTGGGACCAGTGTAGATGGAGCATGTTGGTCGGTGTGGGCAGGTGGGACCAGTGTAGATGGGGCATGTTGGTCGGTGTGGGCAGGTGGGACCAGTGTAGATGGGGCATGTTGGTCGGTGTGGGCAGGTGGGACTAGTGTAGATGGGGCATGTTGGTCGGTGTGGGCATGTGGGACTAGTGTAGATGGGGCATGTTGGTCGGTGTGGGCAGGTGGGACTTGTGTAGATGGGGCATGTTGGTCGGTGTGGGCAGGTGGGACTAGTGTAGATAGGGCATGTTGGTCGGTGTGGGCAGGTGGGACTAGTGTAGATGGGGTGTGTGGGCGGGTTGGACCAGTGTAGATGGGGCATGTTGGCCGGTGTGGGCAGGTGGGACTAGTGTAGATGGGGCATGTTGGTCGGTGTGGGCAGGTGGGACTAGTGTAGATGGGGCATGTTGGTCGGTGTGGGCAGGTGGGACTAGTGTATATGGGGCATGTTGGCCGGTCTGGGCAGGTGGGACCAGTGTAGATGGGGCATGTTGGCCGGTGTGGGCAGGTGGGACCAGTGTAGATGGGGCATGTTGGTCGGTGTGGGCAGGTGGGACCAGTGTAGATGGGGCATGTTGGGCGGTGTGGGCGTGTGGGACTAGTGTAGATGGGGCATGTTGGTCGGTGTGGGTGGGTGGGACTAGTGTAGATGGGGCATGTTGGTCGGTGTGGGCGGTTGGGACCAGTGTAGATGGGGCATGTTGGTCGGTGTGGGCAGGTGGGACTAGTGTAGATGGGGCATGTTGGTCGGTATGTGCGGGTGGGACCAGTGTAGATGGGGCATGTTGGTCCGTGTGGGCGGGTGGGACCAGCTTAGATGGGGCATGTTGGTCGGTGTGGGCCGGTGGGACTAGTGTAGATGGGGCATGTTGGCCGGTGTGGGCAGGTGGGACTAGTGTAGATGGGGCATGTTGGTCGGTGTGGGCGGGTGGGACTAGTGTAGATGGGGCATGTTGGTCGGTGTGGGCGGTTGGGACCAGTGTAGATGGGGCATGTTGGTCGGTGTGGGCAGGTGGGACTAGTGTAGATGGGGCATGTTGGTCGGTATGGGCGGGTGGGACCAGTGTAGATGGGGCATATTGGTCCGTGTGGGTGGGTGGGACCAGCGTAGATGGGGCATGTTGGTCGGTGTGGGCCGGTGGGACTAGTGTAGATGGGGCATGTTGGTCGGCGTGGGCAGGTGGGACTAGTGTAGATGGAGCATGTTGGTCGGTGTGGGCAGGTGGGAATAGTGTAGATGGGGCATTTTGGTCGGTGTGGGCAGGTGGGACTAGTGTAGATGGGGCATGTTGGTCGGTGTGGGCAGGTGGGACCAGTGTAGATGGGGCATGTTGGCCCGTGTGGGCGGGTGGAACTAGTGTAGATGGGGCATGTTGGTCGGTGTGGGCTGGTGGGACTAGTGCAGATGGGGCATGTTGGCCGGTGTGGGCCGGTGGGACAAGTGTAGATGGGGCATGTTGGTCGGTGTGGGCGGGTGGGACCAGTGTAGATGGGGCATGTTGGTCGGTGTGGGCGGGTGGGACCAGTGTAGATGGGGCATGTTGGTCGGTGTGGGCGGGTGGGACTAGTGTAGATGGGGCATGTTGGTCGGTGTGGGCGGGTGGGACTAGTGTAGATGGGGCATGTTGGTCGGTGTGGGCGGGTGGGACAAGTGCAGATGGGGCATGTTGGTCGCTGTGGGCGGGTGGGACCAGTGTAGATGGGGCATGTTGGTCGGTGTGGGCGGGTGGGACCAGTGTAGATGGGGCATGTTGTTCGGTGTGGGCCGGTGGGACTAGTGTAGATGGGGCATGTTGGCCGGTGTGGGCAGGTGGGACTAGTGTAGTTGGGACATGTTGGTCGGTGTGGGCAGGTGGGACTAGTGTAGATGGGGCGTGTGGGCGGGTGGGACCAGTGTAGATGGGGCATGTTGGCCGGTGTGGGCAGGAGGGACTAGTGTAGATGAGGCATGTTGGTCGGTGTGGGCAGGTGGGACTAGTGTAGATGGGGCATGTTGGTCGGCGTGGGCAGGTGGGACTAGTGTAGATGGCGCATGTTGGTCGGTGTGGGCAGGTGAGACTAGTGTATATGGGGCATGTTGGCCGGTCTGGGCGGGTGGGACTAGTGTAGATGGGGCATGTTGGTCGGTGTGGGCGGGTGGGACCAGTGTAGATGGGGCATGTTGGTCGGTGTGGGCGGTTGGGACCAGTGTAGATGGGGCATGTTGGTCAGTGTGGGCGGGTGGGACCAGTGTAGATGGGGCATGTTGGTCGGTGTGGGCGGGTGCGACCAGTGTAGATGGGGCATGTTAGTCGGTGTGGGCAGGTGGGACTAGTGTTGATGGGGTATGTTGGTCGGTGTGGGCGGGTGGGACCAGTGTAGATGGGGCATGTTGGTCGGTGTGGGCCGGTGGGACTAGTGTAGATGGGGCATGTTGGTCGGTGTGGGCGGGTGGGACTAGTGTAGATGGGGCATGTTGGCCGGTGTGGGCAGGTGGGACTAGTGTAGATGGGGCATGTTGGTCGGTGTGGGCGGGTGGGACTAGTGTAGATGGGGCATGTTGATCGGTGTGGGCGGATGGGACTAGTGTAGATGGGGCATGTTGGTCGGTGTGGGCAGGTGGGACCAGTGTAGATGGAGCATGTTGGTCGGTGTGGGCAGGTGGGACCAGTGTAGATGGGGCATGTTGGTCGGTGTGGGCAGGTGGGACCAGTGTAGATGGGGCATGTTGGTCGGTGTGGGCAGGTGGGACTAGTGTAGATGGGGCATGTTGGTCGGTGTGGGCATGTGGGACTAGTGTAGATGGGGCATGTTGGTCGGTGTGGGCAGGTGGGACTTGTGTAGATGGGGCATGTTGGTCGGTGTGGGCAGGTGGGACTAGTGTAGATGGGGTGTGTGGGCGGGTTCGACCAGTGTAGATGGGGCATGTTGGCCGGTGTGGGCAGGAGGGACTAGTGTAGATGGGGCATGTTGGCCGGTGTGGGCAGGTGGGACTAGTGTAGATGGAGCATGTTGGTCGGTGTGGGCAGGTGGGACTAGTGTAGATGGGGCATGTTGGTCGGTGTGGGTAGGTGGGACTAGTGTAGATGGGGCATGTTGGTCGGTGTGGGCAGGTGGGACTAGTGTATATGGGGCATGTTGGCTGGTGTGGGCAGGTGGGACCAGTGTAGATGGGGCATGTTGGCCGGTGTGGGCAGGTGGGACCAGTGTAGATGGGGCATGTTGGCCGGTGTGGGCAGGTGGGACTAGTGTAGATGGGGCATGTTGGTCGGTGTGGGCAGGTGGGACTAGTGTAGATGGGGCATGTTGGTCGGTGTGGGTGGGTGGGACTAGTGTAGATGGGGCATGTTGGTCAGTGTGGGCGGGTGGGACCAGTGTAGATGGGGCATGTTGGTCGGTGTGGGCAGGTGGGACTAGTGTAGATGGGGCATGTTGGTGGGTGTGGGCGGATGGGACCAGTGTAGATGGGGCATGTTGGTCGGTGTGGGCCGGTGGGACTAGTGTAGATGGGGCATGTTGGTCGGTGTGGGCAGGTGGGACTAGTGTAGATGGGGCATGTTGGCCGGTGTGGTCAGGTGGGACTAGTGTAGATGGGGCATGTTGGTCGGTGTGGGCGGTTGGGACCAGTGTAGATGGGGCATGTTGGTCGGTGTGGGCAGGTGGGACTAGTGTAGATGGGGCATGTTGGTCGGTATGTGCGGGTGGGACCAGTGTAGATGGGGCATGTTGGTCCGTGTGGGCGGGTGGGACCAGCGTAGATGGGGCATGTTGGTCGGTGTGGGCCGGTGGGGCTAGTGTAGATGGGGCATGTTGGCCGGTGTGGGCAGGTGGGACTAGTGTAGATGGGGCATGTTGTTCGGTGTGGGCGGGTGGGACTAGTGTAGATGGGGCATGTTGGTCGGTGTGGGCGGTTGGGACCAGTGTAGATGGGGCATGTTGGTCGGTGTGGGCAGGTGGGACTAGTGTAGATGGGGCATGTTGGTCGGTATGGGCGGGTGGGACCAGTGTAGATGGGGCATATTGGTCCGTGTGGGTGGGTGGGACCAGCGTAGATGGGGCATGTTGGTCGGTGTGGGCCGGTGGGACTAGTGTAGATGGGGCATGTTGGTCGGCGTGGGCAGGTGGGACTAGTGTAGATGGGGCATGTTGGTCGGTGTGGGCAGGTGGGAATAGTGTAGATGGGGCATTTTGGTCGGTGTGGGCAGGTGGGACTAGTGTAGATGGGGCATGTTGGTCGGTGTGGGCAGGTGGGACCAGTGTAGATGGGGCATGTTGGCCCGTGTGGGCGGGTGGAACTAGTGTAGATGGGGCATGTTGGTCGGTGTGGGCTGGTGGGACTAGTGTAGATGGGGCATGTTGGCCGGTGTGGGCCGGTGGGACAAGTGTAGATGGGGCATGTTGGTCGGTGTGGGCGGGTGGGACCAGTGTAGATGGGGCATGTTGGTCGGTGTGGGCGGCTGGGACCAGTGTAGATGGGGCATGTTGGTCGGTGTGGGCGGGTGGGACTAGTGTAGATGGGGCATGTTGGTCGGTGTGGGCGGGTGGGACTAGTGTAGATGGGGCATGTTGGTCGGTGTGGGCGGGTGGGACAAGTGTAGATGGGGCATGTTGGTCGGTGTGGGCGGGTGGGACCAGTGTAGATGGGGCATGTTGGTCGGTGTGGGCGGGTGGGACCAGTGTAGATGGGGCATGTTGTTCGATGTGGGCCGGTGGGACTAGTGTAGATGGGGCATGTTGGCCGGTGTGGGCCGGTGGGACTAGTGTAGTTGGGGCATGTTGGTCGGTGTGGGCAGGTGGGACTAGTGTAGATGGGGCATGTTGGTCGGTGTGGGCGGGTGGGACTAGTGTAGATGGGGCATGTTGGTCGGTGTGGGCGGGTGGGACTAGTGTAGATGGGGCATGTTGGTCGGTGTGGGCGGGTGGGACAAGTGTAGATGGGGCATGTTGGTCGGTGTGGGCGGGTGGGACCAGTGTAGATGGGGCATGTTGGTCGGTGTGGGCCGGTGGGACTAATGTAGATGGGGCATGTTGACCGGTGTGGGCCGGTGGGACAAGTGTAGTTGGGGCATGTTGGTCGGTGTGGGCGGGTGGGACCAGTGTAGATGGGGCATGTTGGTCGGTGTGGGCGGGTGGGACCAGTGTAGATGGGGCATGTTGGTCGGTGTGGGCGGGGGAGACTAGTGTAGATGGGGCATGTTGGTTCGGTGTGGGCAGGTGGGACTAGTGTAGATGGGGCGTGTGGGCGGGTTGGACCAGTGTAGATGGGGCATGTTGGCCGGTGTGGGCAGGAGGGACTAGTGTAGATGGGGCATGTTGGCCGGTGTGGGCAGGTGGGACTAGTGTAGATGGGGCATGTTGGTCGGTGTGGGCAGGTGGGACTAGTGTAGATGGGGCATGTTGGTCGGTGTGGGCAGGTGGGACTAGTGTAGATGGGGCATGTTGGTCGGTGTGGGCAGGTGGGACTAATGTATATGGGGCATGTTGGCCGGTCTGGGCAGGTGGGACTAGTGTAGATGGGGCATGTTGGCCGGTCTGGGCAGGTGGGACTAGTGTAGATGGGGCATGTTGGCCGGTGTGGGCAGGTGGGACCAGTGTAGATGGGGCATGTTGGTCGGTGTGGGCGTGTGGGACTAGTGTAGATGGGGCATGTTGGTCGGTGTGGGCGGCTGGGACTAGTGTAGATGGGGCATGTTGGTCGGTGTGGGCGGGTGGGACCAGTGTAGATGGGGCATGTTGGTCGGTGTGGGCGGGTGGGACTAGTGTAGATGGGGCATGTTGGTCGGTGTGGGCGGGTGGGACCAGTGTAGATGGGGCATGTTGGTCGGTGTGGGCGGGTGGGACTAGTGTAGATGGGGCATGTTGGTGGTGTGGGCGGGTGGGACCAGTGTAGATGGGGCATGTTGGTCGGTGTGGGCCGTTGGGACTAGTGTAGATGGGGCATGTTGGTCGGTGTGGGCAGGTGGGACTAGTGTAGATGGGTCATGTTGGCCGGTGTGGGCAGGTGGGACTAATGTAGATGGGGCATGTTGGTCGGTGTGGGCGGGTGGGACTAGTGTAGATGGGGCATGTTGGTCGGTGTGGGCAGGTGGGACTAGTGTATATGGGGCATGTTGGCCGGTCTGGACAGGTGGGACTAGTGTAGATGGGGCATGTTGGCCGGTGTGGGCAGGTGGGACCAGTGTAGATGGGGCATGTTGGTCGGTGTGGGTGTGTGGGACTAGTGTAGATGGTGCATGTTGGTCGGTGTGGGCGGGCGGGACTAGTGTAGATGGGGCATGTTGGTCGGTGTGGGAAGGTGGGACTAGTGTAGATGGGGCATGTTGGTCGGTATGGGCGGGTGGGACAAGTGTAGATGGGGCATATTGGTCCGTGTGGGCGGGTGGGACCAGCGTAGATGGGGCATGTTGGTCGGTGTGGGCCGGTGGGACTAGTGTAGATGGGGCATGTTGGTCGGTGTGGGCAGGTGGGACTAGTGTAGATGGGGCCTGTTGGTCGGTGTGGGCAGGTGGGACTAGTGTATATGGGGCATGTTGGCCGGTCTGGGCAGGTGGGACTAGTGTAGATGGGGCCTGTTGGTCGGTGTGGGCAGGTGGGACTAGTGTATATGGGGCATGTTGGCCGGTCTGGGCAGGTGGGACTAGTGTAGATGGGGCATGTTGGCCGGTGTGGGCAGGTGGGACTAGTGTAGATGGGGCCTGTTGGTCGGTGTGGGCGTGTGGGACTAGTGTAGATGGGGCATGTTGGTCGGTGTGGGCGGGTGGGACCAGTGTAGATGGGGCATGTTGGCCGGTGTGGGCAGGTGGGACTAGTGTAGGTGGGGCATGTTGGTCGGTGTGGGCGGGTGGGACTAGTGTAGATGGGGCATGTTGGTCGGTGTGGGCGGGTGGGACTAGTGTAGATGGGGCATGTTGGTCGGTGTGGGCGGGTGGGACTAGTGTAGATGGGGCATGTTGGTCGGTGTGGGTGGGTGGGACTAGTGTAGATGGGGCATGTTGGCCGGTGTGGGCGGGTGGGACTAGTGTAGATGGGGCATGTTGGTCGGTGTGGGTGGGTGGGACTAGTGTAGATGGGGCATGTTGGCCGGTGTGGGCGGGTGGGACCAGTGTAGATGGGGCATGTTGGTCGGTGTGGGTAGGTGGGACTAGTGGGTATTCTCTCCACCTCTTGCTATTAAAAGATATTATATAAATTAAAGCTCGTAGATTTTTGAGTTTGATTGTGCATGTGTGACTCTCTCTCTCTCCCCCTCCTCTCTCTCTCCCCCTCCTCTCTCCCCCTCCTCTCTCTCTCCTCTCGCTCCCTCCCTCCCTCTCTCCCTCACTCCCTCCCTCTCTCTCCCAAACAAAAAACTACGAGCTTTAATTTATAAAATATCTTTTTAATAACAAGATTAAATAGCTCTCACCCTTCTCTATCCCCTCCTCTCTCTCGCCCTACTCTCTCCCCCTCCTCTCCCTCTCTCTCCCTTAATATCTCCCCCTCCTCTCTCTCCCCTTCCCTCTCTCTCTCCCCTTCCTCTCTCTCCCCTTCCCTGTCTCTCTCTCCACCTCTTGTTATTAAAAGATATTTTATAATTTAAAGCTCGTAGCTTTTTGAATTTGTTTGTGCATGCGTGACTATCTCCCCCTCCTCTCTCTCCCCCTCCTCTCTCTCCCCCTCCTCTCTCTCCCCCTCCTCTCTCTCCCCCTCCTCTCTCTCCCCCTCCTCTCTCTCCCCCTCCTCTCTCTCCCCCTCCTCTCTCCCCCTCCTCTCTCCCCCTCCTCTCTCTCCCCTCCTCTCTCTCCCCTCCTCTTACTCCTCTCCTCTCTCTCCCCCTCCTCTCCCTCTCCCCTCCTCTCTCTCCCCTCCTCTCTCTCCCCCTCCTCTCTCTCCCCCTCCTCTCTCTCCCCCTCCTCTCTCTCCCCCTCCTCTCTCTCCTCTCCTCTCGCTCCCCCTCCTCTCCCTCTCCCCTCCTCTCTCTCCCCCTCCTCTCTCTCTCCCTCCTGTCTCTCTCCTTCCCTCTCTCTGCCCCCTTCCCTCTCTCTCTCTCTCCCCTTCCCTCTTTCCCTCCCCTTCCCTCTTTCCCTCCACCTCTTGCTATTAAAAGATGTTTTATAAATTAAAGCTCGATACTTTTTGAGTTTGTTTGTGTGTGTGAATCTCCCCATCTCTCCCTCCCCCTCCTCTCTCTCTCCTCCTCTCTCCCCCCTTCCCTCTCTCTCTCTCCACCTCTTGCTATTAAAAGACATTTTATAAAGTAAAGCTCGTGGGGTTTTTGAGTTTGTTTGTGCGTGCGTGACTCTCTCTCCCCCTCCTCTCTCTCTCTCTCTCCCCCTCCTCCCTCTTCCCTCCTCTCTCCCCCCCTCCTCTCTCTCCCCTTCCCTCTCTCTGTCTCCACCTCTTGCTATTAAAAGATATTTTATAAATTAAAGCTCGTAGTTTTTTGATAAATTTATCAATTAAAGCTCGTAGCTTTTTGTTTGTTTGTGCGTGTGTGAATCTTTCTCTCTCTCTCCCTCTCCTCTCTCTCCCCTTCCCTGTCTGTCTCTCCACCTCTTGCTATTAAAAGATATTTTATAAATTAAAGATGGTAGCTTTTTGATAAATTTATAAATTAAAGCTCTTAGCTTTTTGATAAATTTATAAATTAAAGCTCGTAGCTTTTTGATTAATTTATAAATTAAAGCTCGTAGCTTTTTGAGTTTGTTTGTGCGTGTGTCAATCTCTCTCTCCCCCCACTCTCTCCCCCTCTCTCTCCCCCTCTCTCTCCTCCTCCTCTCTTCCCCTCCTCTTTCTCTCTCCTCTCTCTCTCTTCCTTCCTCCCTCCCTCCCTCTCTTTCTCTCCCCTTCCCTCTCTATCTCTCCACCTCTTGCTGTTAAAAGATATTTTATAAATTAAAGCTCCTAGCTTTTTGAGTTTGTTTGTGCGTGTGTGACTATCTCCCCCTCCTCTCTCCCCTTCCCTCTCTCTCTCCCCCTCCTCTCTCTCCCCTTCCCTCTTTCTCTCTCCACCTCTTGCTATTAAAGATATTTTATAAATTGAAGCTCGTAGCTTTTTGATAAATTTATAAATTAAAGCTCGTAGTTTTGATAAATTTATAAATTAAAGCTCGTAGCTTTTTGAGTTTGTTTGTGCATGTGTGAATCTCTCTCTCCCCCTCCTCTCTCTCCCCTTCCCTCTCTCTCTCCCCTTCCCTCTCTCTCTCCCCCTCCTCTCCCCTTCCCTCTCCCTCTCCCCCTCCTCTCCCCTTCCCTCTCTCTCTCCCCCTCCTCTCTCCCTCCCTCCTCCCTCCTCCCTCTCTCCCTCCCTCCCTCTCTCCCTCTCTCCCTCCCTCCCTCCCTCCCTCTCTCAAACTCTCCAACACTATCTCCACTTTATTCCAGTGCTCCAGGCACCTAACAGAGCTACACAATAGAGGCAATGATCACATTGGTGTAACCAGACATGAAGGCAGCTTCGGCCCTTGTTTTACATTCGTACCTCCAACCATGTACACAATAGAGGCAATCATCACAGCTTGAAACAATCCACATCCCCTGTAGTCAGGTATCTTTGCAAACAACATCCCTGTCTGCCCTTTGCCTTTTGCAGTATATTCCTTTGTCCACATTTCCTTCAGTCACGGCCTCCCATCATCTTTTGCCCCCATGTGCCTCCAAGAATGTGTACTGCAAAAGGCAAGGGGCAGACAGCCAAGCTGTTTGTAAAGTTACATGAGGACAGGGAATGTGGCCAGTTTGCAATCTGTGACAATGGCTGAAGCTGCCTTCATCTAAAGGTTTCCTCAATGTGATAATTGCCTCTGTTGTGGAGCTCCCTTGGGTGCCTTGAGCACTGAAACCTGTGCAGAGAGTTTAGCTCAGATAGCTAACTTGGAACAGGTTTATCCCGTATAAGGTTAAGGCATCTGTTTGTGGAATTTGTGTGTGTCACCTCACCTTCTCAATAAAAAAAGAAGCCGTGTGCTGCTAATTGCAGAATTGGGAGCTCAGAACGGCCAAGTCTGGCATCGAACCTGTAACCTCTGCCAACTCCAGCCAGTGGGTAAGCTTCTTGTGTTTTAAATCCATTACTGTGTTGTCTATTTTTTGTGTTAATTGAATTGAATGTAGTTTAGTTGAACACCATTCAAATCAATTTAATTCAGTTTAGCTTTATTTAATTTAATGTAGTTTAGTTAGAGAGAGGAGAGGAGAGGGAGAAGAGAGGGGAGAGAAGAGAGGAAGAGAGGAGAGAGGGAGAGAGGGAGAGAGGGAGAGAAGGAGAGAGGGAGAGAGGGAGAGAGGGAGAGAGGGAGAGAGGGAGAGAGGGAGAGAGGGAGAGAGGGAGAGAGAAAAAGTGTGAGAAAAAATGTGAGAGAAAAAGTGTGAGAAAAAGTGTGAGAGAGAGAGAGAGAGAGAGAGCACAAACAAACTCAAAAAGCTACGAGCTTTAATTTATAAATAGTTTTAAATAGTTCACTTTAGTTCTGTGCAATGTAGTGTCCAGAACAAGGGGCCACAGTTTAAGAATAAGGGGTCGGCCATTTAGAACGGAGATGAGGAAGAACTTTTTCAGTCAGAGACTGGTGAAGGTGTGGAATTCTCTGCCTCAGAAGGCAGTGGAGGCCAGTTCGTTGGATGCTTTCAAGAGAGAGCTGGATAGAGCTCTTAAGGATAGCGGAGTGAGGGGGTATGGGGAGAAGGCAGGAACGGGGTACTGATTGAGAATGATCAGCCATCATCACATTGAATGGCGGTGCTGGCTCGAAGGGCTGAATGGCCTCCTCCTGCACCTATTGTCTATTGTCTATCTCTATTGTTCACTAAACCTCATGATAATCAGATTGAATGATTGATTCTCTCTCATACACACACACTCTCTCTCTCTTGCTCTCTATCTTCCCACCCCTCCGAAACTGTTAATATTAAAATGGAGAATCTCTGCATTTGTTAGAGAGAGAGAGAGAGAGAGAGACTCCAAATAAGGGATTCTGTGTTAATTTGGAAATGAATATCTGCATTGAATGTGTAACCTCTGGAAATGTCGGATGGAGTTGTTGAAAAGAAAATGTTTTTAAAATATTTATTACTTGAAAAAAGTATTTTTTGATATTAAAAAAAAACTTAGCCGTTTTATTGCTGATGGGATAAAGAATAAACAAGTGTTGTGTTTTATCAAAAATATTTTATCAAAAATATTTCTTTATGTAGGATTCCTAACTTTATCTAATACAATCTGCATTTTGGATATGTGGCAACTTAAATAAATATTTATTTATGTAGGATTCCTAACTTTAACTAATACAATCTTCATTTTGGAATATGCAGCAACTTAAATAAATATTTATTTATGTAGGATTCATAACTTTGTCTAATACAATCTGCATTTTGGAATATGTGGGAACTTAAATAAATATTTATTGATGTAGGATTCCTAACTTGAACTAATACAATCTGAATTTTGGAATATGTGGGAACTTAAATAAATACTTATTTATGTAGGATTCATAACTTTATCTAAGAGAATCTGCATTTTGGAATATGTGGGAACTTAAATAAATACTTATTTATGTAGGATTCATAACTTTATCTAAGAGAATCTTCATTTTGGAATATGTGGTAACATAAACACCTGCCAGTCTGGGCTCAGGCTGATCTGCAGGGTGGCAAATGGTCACGGTGTTCCTTCAAATTGATACCTTGCAGAATGATTTTGCAAACTGACTCTGAGTGCCTTATCAAAAATATTTTATCAAAAATATTTATTTATGTAGGATTCATAACTTTAACTAATACAATCTGCATTTTGGAATATGCAGCAACTTAAATAAATATAGGGAGTCAGAGATTTGTCAGTATTGCTCAGCCCTTGTCTGCAGAACTACACAGGCTTTCCCTTTGAATGGTGCCTGCCAGTCTGGGCTCAGGCTGATCTGCAGGATGGCAAATGGTCCAGGAGTTCCCCATGTTCCTTCAAATTGATACCTTGTCCCAGAATGATTTTGCAAACTGACTCTGAGTGCATCGTTCCTATTGGGTTTTTGCAGCACAGTGCATTGAGCTGTCCTTTGTATTATTGGTTCAGGGAGATGCCTGTTATGTCTGTTTCGTCCCTCAGGTTGGAGGGGGCAGATAAAAGAGATGGTGATCACAAGCTTGGTGCTAGATCCTCATGGGAACGGCTGGAGTGTCTACTAGACTGGGGGCTAAGCTGAGAAAGGTGCAGCTATCACAGCTACAAGAACAGGTAAGAGAGAGAGACTCCAAATAAAGGATTCTGTGTAAATCTGGAAATGAATATCTGCATTGAATGTGTAACCTCTGGAAATGTCGGATGGAGTTGTTGAAAAGAAAATATTTTAAAAATATTTATTACTTGTAAAAAGTATTTTTTGATATTGAAAAAAAACTTGCCTGTTTTATTGCTGATGTGATAAAGAATAAACAAGTCTTGTGTTTAATCAAAAATATTTAATCAAATATATTTATTTATGTATGATTCCTAACTTTATCTAATACAATCAGCATTTTGGAATATGCAGCAACTTAAATAAATACTTATTTATGTAGGATTCCTAACTTTATCTAATAGAATCTGCATTTTGGAATGTCGGATGGAGTTGTTGAAAAGAAAATGTTTTTAAAATATTTATTATTTGAAAAAATTATTTTTTGATATTTAAAAGAAAACTTGCCTGTTTCATTGCTGATGGGATAAAGAATAAACAAGTGTTGTGCTTTATCAAAAATATTTTATCAAAAATATTTATTTATGTAGGATTCCTAACTTGAACTAATACAATCTGCATTTTGGAATATGCAGCAACTTAAATAATTATTTATGTAGGATTCCTAACTTTAACTAATACAATCTGCATTTTGGATTATGTGGCAGCTTAAATAAATATTTATTTATGTAGGATTCATAACTTTAACTAATACAATCTGCATTTTGGAATATGCAGCAACTTAAATAAATATTTATTTATGTAGGATTCCTAACTTTAACTAATACAATCTGCATTTTGGAATATGTGGGAACTTAAATAAATATTTATTTATGTACGATTGCTAACTTTATCTAATACAATCTGCATTTTGTTGAAAAGAAAATGTTTTAAAAATACTTATTACTTGAAAAAAGTATTTTTTGATATTAAAACAAAACTTGCCCGTTTTATTGCTGATGGGATAAAGAATAAACAAGTCTTGTGTTTTATCAAAAATATTTTTTAATGTAGGATTCAAAAACTTTCTCTAATACAATCTGTATTTTGGAATACTTAAACAACTTAAATAAATATTCATTTATGTAGGATTCCTAACTTTAACTAATCCAATCTGCATTTTGGAATATGCAGCAACATAAATAAATATTTATTTATATAGGATTCAAAAACTTTATCTAATACAATCTGCATTTTGGAATACTTAAACAACTTAAATAAATATAGGGAGTCAGGGATTTGTCAGTATTGCTCAGCCCTTGCCTGCAGAACTTCACAGGCTTTCCCTTTGATTGACACCTGCCAGTCTGGGCTCGGGCTGATCTGCAGGATGGCAAATGGTCCAGGTGTTCTTCAAATTGATACCTTGCAGAATGATTTTGCAAACTGACTCTGAGTGCATCGTTCCTATCGGGGTTTTGCAGCACAGTGCATTGAGCTGTCCTTTGTATTATTGGTTCAGTTATGTCTGTCCTGTTATGTCTGTTTCGTCCCTCAGGTTGGAGGGGGCAAATAAAAGAGATGGTGATCACAAGCTTGGTGCTAGATCCTCATGGGAATGGCTGGAGTGTCTACTAGACTGGGGGCTAAGCTGAGAAAGGTGCAGCTATCACAGCTACAAGAACAGGTAAGAGAGAGAGACTGCAAATAAGGGATTCTGTGTAAATCTGGAAATGAATATCTGCATTGAATGTGTGACCTCTGGAAATGTCAGATGGAGTTGAAAAGAAAATGTTTTTAAAAAATTTATTACTTGAAAAAATATTTATTGATATATTTTTTAAAGTTGCCTGTTTTATTGCTGATGGGATAAAGAATAAACAAGTCTGGTGTTTTATCAAAAATATTTTATCAAAAATATTCATTTATGTATGATTCATAACTTGAACTAATACAATCAGCATTTTGGAATATGCAGCAACTTATATAAATATTTATTTATGTAGGATTCCTAACTTTTTTTTAATTTTAATTTTATTTAAATTTTAACAAAAAAAATACATGTATGAACTCATAGTACGCGATGGTACCTACATTATAAATTCGATTATACATTTAAATTCGATTATACCTGTATTGTTCTGTATTATCTCCCCACCCACAACCCCCCTCCCCCCCACCCCCCAGTTAGAAAAAAGAGGAAAAAAGAGAAGTAGAAAGATAAAGAAATAAAAAAATTTAAAAAGGAAAGAAAGAAAGAAAGAAAGAAAGAAGGAAACCTGGAGACAAGAAGGAAACACTTCCGGCTAATTTCTTATTAAATTCTTATTAAGGGATATCAAAACAATGCTGAAATTAAATATTTCCAATTCTTAATCCTAGTTTTAAAGTGAATGGGTTCCAAAGTTTCAAAAAGAAATCATATTTATCTCTCAGATTATAAGTAGCTTTTTCTAATGGGATACAACTACGCATTTCTGCATACCATCTTGCAATTCTTATTTCATTGTGATCTTTCCAAGTGACCGCCACACATTTTTTTGCTATTCCTATTGCTATTTTGAGGAATCTTTCCTGATATTTATCTAAAATGAACCTTGGTAATATTCCTTTAGTATCTCCCAATAAAAACAACCTTGAATCCAATGGTATGGTCTTATTCATCAATTGTTCCAAAATTTTTTTTAGGTCTTTCCAAAAAGGAGTTACCTTAGGACATGCCCATGTGGAGTGTAAAAAAGTACCCACATCCTGGTTGCATCTAAAACAAATTTCAGGTAAATTTGGATTTAAATTGTTTAATTTTTTCGGAGTTAAATATAGTTGATGTAAAAAATTGTATTGTACTAAACTATATCTCACATTAATAGTATTTTTCATACTTTCTAAACACAATCTTTCCCAACTTGGTTCATCAATGCTAATATTCAGATCTGTTTCCCATCTTTGTCTTGATTTTTGAATTCCTGTCTTTGGACTAGATTTTTGTAACAATTTATACATTAATTTTTTTAGTTCCCTTGCCCTGAATCAGGGATTCAATTCCTTTAATTTGAAATAAAAACATTGAATTACCTAACTTTTCCCTTAAATAAGATTGTAATTGATAATAGAAAAAAAATACTATTCCCTGGAATTTGATATTTATTTCTCAATTGAGAAAATGTCAAAAAATTATTCCCTTCGTAGCAATCTCCTATATGTTTAATACCATTCTGTTCCCAGACTTGTAATATCTGATTATTCCAAGCAAACGGCAGTAATCTATTTTTTACTAATGGAGTTTTAGCTGTTAAAAAAAATATTTTATCATTAGCTTTAACTGTTTTCAACAATATATTAATTAACTGTTTTAGTAAAGGTGACTCTTTATCCTTAACTAATAGCTTCGCTTCCCATTTATAGATAAATTCTTCTGGGCATAGTTCTTTTATTTTATCCATTTCAATTTTAACCCATGCTGTTTTTCCACCCTCTTGATAAAAGCATGAATAAAACTCATTTGTGCTGCCAGATAGTAATTTTTAAAATTTGGTAATTGCAATCCACCTAATTCAAATTTCCATGTTAATTTTTCCATAGACACTCTTGGCATTTTACCTTTCCAAAGAAAATTCCTCACAATTTTGTTCAATCCCTGAAAAAAATTATTTGGCAAAGGTATAGGCAGTGTTGAAAATAAATACTGTATCCTCGGAAAAATATTCATCTTAATACAGTTCACTCTCCCTATCAATGTAATTGGAAGATTCATCCATTTCTTCAAGTCCTCATCTATTTTTTTAATTAGTGGTTTATAATTTAATTTGTACAAATTATTTAACTTATTATCTACTTTAACTCCTAAGTACTTAATGCCTTCTTTTTGCCATTTAAACTGACTTTCTCTTTTACATTGATCATAATTGCCTTCAAATTTGCAGATGATACTAAGCTGGGGGGTAGTGTGAATTGTGAGGAAGATGCAATAAGGCTGCAGGGTGACTTGGACAGGTTGTGTGAGTGGGCGGATACATGGCAGATGCAGTTTAATGTAGATAAGTGTGAGGTTATTCACTTTGGAAGTAAGAATAGAAAGGCAGATTATTATCTGAATGGTGTCAAGTTAGGAAGAGGGGATGTTCAACGAGATCTGGGTGTCCTAGTGCATCAGTCACTGAAAGGAAGCATGCAGGTACAGCAGGCAGTGAAGAAAGCCAATGGAATATTGGCCTTCGTAACAAGAGGAGTTGAGTATAGGAGCAAAGAGGTCCTTCTACAGTTGTACCGGGGCCCTGGTGAGACCGCACCTGGAGTACTGTGTGCAGTTTTGGTCTCCAAATTTGAGGAAGGATATTCTTGCTATTGAGGGCGTGCAGCGTAGGTTCACTAGGTTGATTCCCGGAATGGCGGGACTGTCGTATGTTGAAAGGCTGGAGCAATTAGGCTTGTATACACTGGAATTTAGAAGGATGAGGGGGGATCTTATTGAAACGTATAAGATAATTAGGGGATTGGACACATTAGAGGCAGGAAACATGTTCCCAATGTTGGGGGAGTCCAGAACAAGGGGCCACAGTTTAAGAATAAGGGGTAGGCCATTTAGAACGGAGATGAGGAAGAACTTTTTCAGTCAGAGAGTGGTGAAGGTGTGGAATTCTCTGCCTCAGAAGGCAGTGGAGGCCAGTTCGTTGGATGCTTTCAAGAGAGAGCTGGATAGAGCTCTTAAGGATAGCGGAGTGAGGGGGTATGGGGAGAAGGCAGGAATGTGGTACTGATTGAGAGTGATCAGCCATGATCGCATTGAATGGCGGTGCTGGCTCGAAGGGCTGAATGGCCTACTCCTGCACCTATTGTCTATTGTCTAAAAAGAGGCATTATTTCAGTTTTATCTTGATTAATTTTGTATCCTGATACTTTCCCGTATTCTTCCAGTCTGAAATATAATTTTCTTAAGGATTCCAATGGTCTAGTAAGACAAATTAAAACATCATTTGCAAATAAAGTAATTTTGTGATTTTCCTGATTAACTTTAAATCCTTCAATGTGTAAATCTGATCTTATTAGTTCTGCCAGAGGTTCAATAACCAATACAAATAAAGCTGGTGACAAGGGACATCCCTGTCTACTAGATCTTTCCAAATTAAATGATTGAGAAGATTGGCCATTTGTCACCACTTTGGCTTTAGGTTGTTTATAAAGGACTTTTACCCAGTTAATGAAACCATTTCCCAATCCATACTTCTCTAATACTTTAAATAAAAAATCCCATTCTAACCTGTCAAACGCCTTTTCAGCATCTAAAACAACTGCTACACTTAATTCCTTTCTTTTCTGTGCTAAATGTAAAATACTTATAAATCTTGCTACATTATCAGATAATCTTTTTTTGACAAATCCAGTTTGGTCCTCTTTAACCAGCTTAGGTAAAAATTCTGCCAATCTCCTTGCCAAAAGCTTAGCAACTATTTAATAATCTACATTCAACAATGATATTGGTCTATAAGAAGATGCTTTTACAGGGTCTTTCCCTTTTTTTGGAATTACGGTTATAATTGCCATTGAGAAGGATTCTGGTAATGTAGAAGTTTTTTCCGCTTGATGTATCACTTCCATAAATACTGGTAACAACAAATCTTTAATTTTTTTATAGAACTCAGGTGGGAAACCATCTTCCCCTGGTGATTTATTACTTGGTAAAGAATGTAATACTTCCTCCACTTCTCTCAAAGTAAATGAGGCATTTAGTCCCATCTGCTCCTCATTAGAGATTGTTGGTAATTGTATCTTGGATAAAAAAATTATTTATCTTAATTTCATCCTTTTCAGATTCAGAATGATACAGATTAGTGTAGAATTGCTTAAATACCTCATTGATTTCTCCAGGTTTATAAGTAATAATGTTTTGATCTGTTCTAATTGAATTTATTGTTCTTAATATTTGTTCTTCTTTCAGTTGCCATGCCAATACCTTGTGCGCTCTTTCTCCTAATTCATAATACCTTTGGTTAGTTCGTAATATTAGTTTTTCTGTTCTGTAAGTATGTAAAGTATTGTATTGAATTTTTTTATTTCCAAGTTGTATTTTTTTCGTATCTGAAGAAGCTTTCTGTAAGTCTTTTTCTAGTACGGTGATTTCTTTTTCTAGTCTTTCAAATTCCTTCCTATAGTCTTTCTTTATCTTAGATTAGTAGCTTATAATTTGGCCTCTCAAATAAGCCATTGCATCCCATACAATAAATTTATCATTAACTGAATTTAAATTTGTTTCCAAAAATAATCCAATTTGTCCTCGAATAAAATCACAAAAGTCTTGCCTATTCAATAGTAAAGAGTTGAGTCTCCATCTATACACTGACTGTTCTTTATCTGGCATCGTAATTTTCATTAATAATGGTGAATGATCCGATAAAAATCTAGCCTTATAATCTATTTGTATTATTCTACCCCTTAATTGAGCTGAAATCAAAAATAGATCTCTTCTAGAATATGTATCATGTCTATTGGAATAAAAGGAGTAGTCTCTTTCCCTAGGTTGGCTTTTCCTCCAAACATCTATTAAATTTAGATCTTCCATTAAGTTCAAGGTTATCTTCACTGCTCTTGTCATTGTCCTTGATGATCTATCCATTACTGGATCTAAACAAAAATTGAAATCTCCTCCTATCAATATATTTTCATGTGCTTCCGCTAGATTTAAAAAGGTATCCTGCACAAACTTCTCATCTGTATTTGGTGCATATATATTCATTAAAGTCCACAATTGTGAGAAAATTTGACAATGTACCATTATAAATCTACCTACTGGGTCACTTACAATATTTTGTATCTTAATTGGTAGCGTTTTCTTAAATAAGATAGCAACCCCTCTCGCTTTTGAATTAAAAGAAGATGCTACCATACTTCCTACCCAATCTCTCTTTAACTTTTGATGTTCTTTTTCCGTTAGATGTGTTTCTTGTAAAAAAGCTATATCCACTTCCAATTTTTTCATCTGTGTTAAAATTCTCTTCCTTTTTATCGGTCCATTTAACCCATTCACATTATAACTTAAAAATTTAATGTTTTATCCATTCATTCCTTTTTTTCTTCTTCTTCTTTACCTTGATACCTCTTCCGATATGTACATTGCGCCGTATTTCAGTGTGCTCCCTTCCATGGTCCAGGTACAAAAACAGAAAAGAAAAAAGAAAGATAGAAAAGTAAGCCCTCCCTCTAATGTTGTTAATAAATAAGAGATTAACAACATTACCCCCCTCTATTATACGAGGTGTGGTCCACAGCACACTTGTGCCCATGATTTATGGAGGAGCATCCATATTCTCCAACCCTCCCGATATATCAAGCACTTCTGAAAATTAACAATCCTTAATCCAATTAGTCCCCTCTATAGTATACAGATCTTATTAATAGAATACATTAGGAAGTGGGTTACAACCATTAATTATCTTATCTTGGTTATATATTCTTAATTCTTGTCAACTTTGAGCAAAGATTCAAACACGGTGTCAAATATATTAAAATTGTTGACACTGATAATAGAGTTAATAATCATTCCTTAAGTCTTCTTGAGCTTTTCTCCATGGCAATTCTTCAGCAAAATCTTGTGCTTGGACAAAGTCTTTGAAAAAATTATTTTCTCCAGGGTTGATCGTAATCTTCAAAGTAGCCGGGTGCAATAAAGTGAACATAACCTTTCTTCCATAAAATATTTTTTGCATTATTAAATTCTCTTTTTCTGCTCAACAAGGCATTACTGATGTCTGGGTAGAAATTTATTTTAGTACCTTCATGCTCTATTGGTTTCCCCGCTCTTATGTTATCCCCGACTGACTTCAGAACCAATTCTCGATCTTGGTATCTTAGGAATTTAATCAAAACAGATCTTGGCTTTTGATTAGCCGAAGGTTTCGGTCTTCGAGCCCTGTGTGCTCTTTCTATTTCCATCACACCTTGTTTATGTATTCCCAGACAAATCACTATCCAATCTTGGAAAAAATTGATTGGGTCTTCCCCCTCCACTCCCTCTGGCAAACCAACAATGTTAACATTTTTTCTCCTGTTATAATTTTCCAAGGCGTCAAACTTCTCCGCCGTCTTTTTACTTTCAATTGCTGCTGCAATAATACTATCTTCATTTTTTTCCACTCTAGATTTTAACATTTCATATTCCATTTGTATATCATCAACTCTATCTATCACTGTTTGAAAATTCTCCTCCATTTTTTTCAGTCTTATGCATTCCCTTGGTGTCCATCCTAAGTACTTTCATTTCATTTTTCATCAATTTGTTGTCTCCTTCAATTTTCTTAAGCCTGTTAATAATTTCTTCAAACATCGTTTTAAAGTTAGTCTCTGTATCTTCTTGATTTCCTTCTTCCTCGTTTCCACTACCACTGCTAATGAGGTCTCCCGTTCCCTCATCCTCACTCGTGTCCGAGGCTTCAGACATGACTTCAGCAACCTCTCGGCGAACAGTGCGCCCTCTTGTTAGCTCGCGAAGACCCCGTTGTGTTTCGCCCCCAGTCGAAGAGCGCATCCTGGGAGTAGTAGACTCCAGCATCGCACCGGAGCCCTCCCCAGACTCTCCGCCTGCTGAG
>NC_135971.1:6655056-6734256 GCF_053455715.1 Rhinoraja longicauda | reverse complement strand
AATCCCCATTTGTGGTGCCCTCCCCTAATTGACCATTTACCCGTGCTCTCCCGTAATTACCATATAACCATATAATCACCATATAACAACTACAGCACGGAAATAATTAGAGGATTGGACACATTAGAGGCAGATAACATGTTCCCAATGTTGGGGGAGTCCAGAACAAGGGGCCACCGTTTGAGAATAAGGGGTAGGCCATTTAGAACGGAGATGAGGAAGAACTTTTTCAGTCAGAGAGTGGTGAAGGTGTGGAATTCTCTGCCTCAGAAGGCAGTGGAGGCCAGTTCGTTGGATGCTTTCAAGAGAGAGCTGGATAGAGCTCTTAAGGATAGCGGAGTGAGGGGGTATGGGGAGAAGGCAGGAACGGGGTACTGATTGATAGTGATCAGCCATGATCGCATTGAATGGCGGTGCTGGCTCGAAGGGCTGAATGGCCTACTCCTGCACCTATTGTCTATTGTCTATTGAAACAGGCCCGTTCGGCCCTACCAGTCCACGCCGACCACTCTCTCTGACCTAGTCTCATCTACCTGCTCTCAGACCATAACCCTCTAATCCCCTCTTATCCATATACCTATCCAATTTACTCTTAAATAATAAAATCGAGCCTGCCTCCACCACTTGCACCGAAAGCCCATTCCATACAGCCACCACCCTCTGAGTAAAGAAGTTACCCCTCATGTTACCCCTAAACTTTTGTCCCTCAATTCTGAAGCTATGTCCCCTTGTTGGAATCTTCCCCACTCTCAAAGGGAAAAGCCTACCCATGTCAACTCTGTCCGTCGCTCTTAAAATGTAAAAAACCTCTATCAAGTCCCCCTTCGACCTTCTACGCTCCAAAGAATAAAGACCCAATCTGTTCAACCTCTCTCTGTAGCCCAAGTGCTGAAACCCAGGCAACATTCTAGTAAATCTCCTCTGTACACTCTCCATTTTGTCGACATCCTTCCTATAATTTGGCGACCAGAACTGCACACCATACTCCAGATTCGGCCTCACCAATGCCCTGTACAATTTTAACATTACATCCCAACTTCTATATTCGATGCTCTGATTTATAAAGGCAAGCATACCAAACGCCTTCTTCACCACCCTATCCACATGAGATTCCACCTTCAGGGAACAATGCACAGTTATTCCCAGATCCCTCTGTTCCACTGCATTCCTCAATTCCCTACCATTTACCCTGTACGTCCTATTTTGATTTGTCCTACCAAAATGCAGCACCTCACACTTATCAGCATTAAACTCCATCTGCCATCTTTCAGCCCACCCTTCCAAAAGGCCCAAGTCTCTCTGTAGACTTTGAAAATCTACTTCATTATTAACTACACCACCTATCTTAGTATCATCTGCATACTTACTAATCCAATTGGCCACACCATCATCCAGATCATTAATGTAAATGACAAACAACAGTGGACCCAACACAGATCCTTGGGGTACTCCACTAGACACTGGCCTCCAACCTGACATACAGTTGTCAACCATTACCCTCTGGTATTTCCCAATCAGCCATTGTTGAATCCATCTTGCAACCTCACTATTAATACCCAACGATTTAACCTTCTTAATCAACCTTCCATGTGGAACCTTGTCAAATGCCTTACTGAAGTCCATATAGACAACATCCACAGCCTTGCCCTTATCAATTTCCCTGGTAACCTCTTCAAAAAATTAAAGAAGATTAGTCAAACATGACCTTTCAGGCACAAATCCATGTTGACTGTTTCTAATCAGGCCTTGTTTATCCATGTGATTATATATATTGTCCCGAAGTATCTTTTCCATTAATTTTTCCACCACAGACGTCAAACTAACAGGTCTATAATTGCTAGGTTTACTTTTAGAACCTTTTTTAAACAAAGGCACAACATGCGCAATGCGCCAATCTTCCGGCACCAACCCCGTTTCTAATGACATTTGAAATATTTCCGTTATAGCCCCTGCTATTTCTGCATTAACTTCCCTCAATGTCCGAGGGAACATCCTATCAGGACCTGGAGGCTTATCCACTTTTATATTTTTCAAAAGTGTCCGTACCTCCTCTTCTTTGATCCTCATAATTTCCATCACTACTCTACTTGTTTCGCTTACCTCACATAATTCAATATCCTTCTCCTCGGTGAATACCGAAGAAAAGAAATTGTTTAATATCTCCCCCATTTCTTCCGGCTCAGCACATAGCTGTCCACCCTGACTCTCTAATGGACCAATTTTATCCCTCGCTATCCTTTTGCTATTGACATATCTGTAGAACCCCTTGGGGTTTACTTTACATTACTTGCCAAAGCAACCTCATATCTTTTTTTTGCTTTTCTAATTTCCTTCTTAAGATTCCTTTTACATTCTTTATATTCCTCAAGAACCTCATTTACTCCCTGCCGCTTATATTTATTGTATATCTCCCTCTTTTTCTGAACCAAGTGTCCAATTTCCCTGGAAAACCACGGCTCTTTCAAATTATTATTCTTTCCTTTCCACCGAACAGGGACATAAAGACTCTGTACTCTCAAAATTTCACTTTTAAATATCCTCCATTTCTCTATTATATCCTTTTCATAAAACAAAATGTCCCATTTCACTCCTTTTAAATCAATAGACAATAGATAATAGACAATAGGTGCAGGAGTAGGCCATTCAGCCCTTCGAGCCAGCACCGCCATTCAATGCGATCATGGCTGATCACTCTCAATCAGTACCCCGTTCCTGCCTTCTCCCCATACCCCCTCACTCCGCTATCCTTAAGAGCTCTATCCACCTCTCTCTTGAAAGCATCCAACGAACTGGCCTCCACTGCCTTCTGAGGCAAAGAATTCCACACCTTCACCACTCTCTGACTGAAAAAGTTCTTCCTCATCTCCGTTCTAAATGGCCTACCCCTTATTCTTAAACTGTGGCCCCTTGTTCTGGACTCCCCCAACATTGGGAAGATGTTTCCTGCCTCTAATGTGTCCAATCCCCTAAGGGCGGCACGGTAGCGCAGCGGTAGAGTTGCTGCTTTACAGCGAATGCAGCGCCGGAGACTCAGGTTCGATCCTGACTACGGGTGCTGCACTGTAAGGAGTTTGTACGTTCTCCCCGTGACCTGCGTGGGTTTTCTCCGAGATCTTCGGTTTCCTCCCACACTCCAAAGACCTACAGGTATGTAGGTTAATTGGCTGGGTAAAATGTAAAAATTGTCCCTAGTGGGTGTAGGATAGTGTTGATGTACGGGGATCGCTGGGCGGCACGGACTTGGTGGGCCGAAAAGGCCTGTTTCCGGCTGTATATATATGATATGATATGATATGATATCTTATATGTTTCAATAAGATCCCCCCTCATCCTTCTAAATTCCAGTGTATACAAGCCCAATCGCTCCAGCCTTTCAACATACGACAATCCTTTCTCATCTCCTCAAAATTAGCCTTTCTTCAATCCAAAATCTCAACCCTTGGTCCAGATTTGACCTTCTCCATAATTATATTGAAACCAATGGCATTGTGATCACTAGACCCAAAGTGCTCCTCAACATATACCTCCGTCACCTGACCCGTCTCATTTCCCAACAGGAGGTCCAACACTGCCGCTTCTCTGGTAGGTACCTCTACGTATTGCTGCAAAAAACTATCCTGCACACATTTTACAAACTCCAAACCATCCAGCCCTTTAACAGAATGTGATTCCCAGTCTATGTACGGAAAATTGAAATCACCCACAATCACTACTCTGTGCTTACTACTAATATCTGCTATCTCCTTACATATTTGCTCTTCCAATTCTCGTTCCCTATTTGGCGGTCTATAATACACCCCTATAAGTGTTGCTAAGCCTTTCTCATTTCTGAGTTCCACCCAAACAGCCTCCCTAATCGAGCCTTCTAGTCTATCCTGCCAAAGCACTGCTGTGATATCCTCCCTGACAAGCAATGCAACACCCCCACCTCTTGCCCCTCCGATTCTATCACATCTGAAACAATGAAATCCTGGAATATTTAATTGCCAATCGCAACCCTCCTGCAACCATGTTTCACTGATCGCCACAACATCATACTTCCAAATGTCAATCCAGGCTCTAAGCTCATCCACCTTTCTTACAATGCTCCTAGCATTAAAATATACACATTTAAGGGACCCATCATTTCTTATTCTCAGTTTATTTCTTTTCACTTCTTTCTCTCCTACATATTGGGTCTGAGTGTTTCCCTTTTCTGCCACCTGCCTCACACACTGCCTATTAGCTATCTGTGTTTGAGTCCCTCCCCCCAAACGTACTAGTTTAAAGCCTCCGCAATTACCTTAGCAAATCTCCCCGCCAGGATATTGGTTGCCCTCTGGACCAGATGCAACCCGTCCTTTTTGTACTGGTCATACTTCCCCCAGAAGAGGTCCCAATGATCCAGAAACTTGAATCCCTGCTCCCTGCACCAGTCCCCCAGCCACGTATTTATCCTCCACCTCACTCCATTCCTATTCTCACTATCGCGTGGCACAGGCAGTAAGCCTGAGATTATCACTTTGGAAGTCCTTTTTTTAAACTCTCTTCCTAGCCCCCTAAATTCTCCTTTCAGGACCTCTTCCCTTATCCTACCTATATTGTTGGTACCTATATGTACCACAACCTCTGGCTCCTCTCCCTCCCTTTTCAGGATATCTTGGACACGTTCAGATACATCCCGGTCACTGGCACCAGGGAGGCAAACTACCATCCGGGTCTCCCGACTGCGTCCACAGATTCGCCTATCTGACCCCCTCACTATAGAGTCCCCTATCACTATCGCTCACTTCTTCCTTTCCCTACCCTTCTGAGCAACAGGGCCGGACTCCGTGCCAGAGGCTCGGCCGCCGTCGCTGCCCCCAGGTAGGCTGTACTGCCCAACAGTACCTAAACAGGAGTATTTATTGCCAAGGGGTACATCCACTGGGGTACTCTCTAGTCCATGCCTCTGCTCCTTGCCCCCCCCTAACCGTGACCCACTTGTCTACCTCCTGTGGTCTTGGAGTGACCACCTCTCTATAACTCCTCTCTATAAACTCCTCACTCTCCCTGACCAGACAGGTCATCAATCTGCCGCTCCAGGTTCCTAATACGGTCCCTTAGGAGCCCCATCTCGTCGCACCTGGCGCAGATGTGGATGTCTGGAAGACTATCAGACTCCCAGATTCCCCACATCCGACACCCAGAACAATAAACTGCCCTGGCACTCATACTCCCGAAACAAAGCCCCGTGCTCGGTTTCTAAACCTACCGCCCGGCCGCTGCTCCAACCGCCCACCCAAAAGAACTGAGTGATCTCCTGGGAGAGGCGAAAAACCGGATTAAAAACCCAGGCTAATTTGGGGGAAAAAATACGGGAAATACCTCTCCGACCCCAAGCTAGGCGATCGAAACTTGTCCGGGAGATCACACAGGTCTTACTCCTTACTATCCCCACACAATATTTCCCAAGCAACACAGCTTGGTGCTGCTGCTGCTGCTGATTGCTGCTACGAATTGCTGCTCTCGAATTCACGTAAACTGGAGGAACGCCAATCCAAATTCTCCAGATAGTCTGCCTGGTCCGTTGAGTTACCCGATCGCTTTGTGTCGTTTATTTGTAAAGCAGCATCTGCAGTTCCTCGTTTGCTCCTGTTGATCAACGTCAGACTGGGCTGCGAGTGGGGGGGGGGGGGGGTCTGGCTCACTGTGCTGCTCTCCGGGGCTGGAGGGGTTAACAGCCTCTTGCTGGTGTGTAATCAGTGGCAGATTGCCAGAGGCCCTTCACCCTGAACACTCGCAGCAAAACAACATTATTCAGCACAGAATCAATTCCCCGCGCACTGCAGGGCGTGTCGTTGACAGTTGCAGTTCTGTGCGGTTTCGCAGCTTCCTGAAGGCGGAAGCGTTTTGAACCAAGAAGTTCTCGGAATTAAAAATGGCTTCGAAACACCAGATCCAGAGTTTAACTGAAGAAGCGATTTGTCCCATTTGCCTGGATTTCTTCGCCGATCCGGTTACACTGGAGTGCGGGCACAACTTCTGCCGCTCCTGTATCACACAGAGTTGGGACTGGGAGGGGAGAAACTCCTGCCCAGTATGTAGAGAGGATATTGCAGACCGCGCCCTCAAAGTAAATCGGGCCTTGGCGAGTATGACTGAGAAAGCTCTAGCATTGAGCCTGATCACGGGAGGGAAAGAAAGTAAACTTCTCTGCGAGAAACATCAGGAAGAACTGAAGCTGTTTTGTGAAACCGACAAGAAACTGGTCTGCCTGATCTGCCGAGACGCGCGGGAACACAAGTCCCACAGTTTCATGCCGATTCAGGAAGCTGTTGAAAACTACAAGGTAAAAGCAAACAGAATTTGATCAGCTGATGATTCTTCCTTTCCGCCATTTGCGGACCGCGCTCCCTCGGCGACTGTTCGGTTCACCCAGCCTCCCACCCAAACCAGCCCTTCCCCAGGTACTTGCCCCAGCCACCGCTCGAGATGAAACACCTGTCCCTGTACCTTCTCCCTCACGTCCATGCAGGGACTCCAGCAGTCCTTCCAGGCGAGACAGCCCGCGGCTCTCTGCTGATACGCTCCACGACCCGATGAGTTCTCCAGCAGTTTGTGTCTTTTTGTAAACTTTCATGTGCAGTTCCGTGTCTGCAGTTCATTGGTTCCGTCTGGTCTAATTCTTTTACTCACTGAATCTGAATCTCAATCCCAGGAGCTGATTAAAACTTCCTTGGAGATTCTCACAAAAAATAAATCAGCGGTGGAGGAAATGGAGCAGCGACAGAAAGAGAAGATTTCTGGAGTCCGGGTAAGGTTTCCAGTTTCCCTTCTCTCATCTTGTGCTGTTGTCTTAGATTCCAGGCTCGATAATATTGACCTTCACCTTTCATTTGACAGGAACAGTCACAGAACCTGTTGACCTACATCACATCGGTATTTGCTGAACTGCGCCAGATTCTCAATGAGAAAGAGCGGCTCTTTCTCAAGGATCTCCGGGAAGACGAGGAGAGCGTTCTAAATCCAATGGAGAATAATCTACGAGCGATTCAAGAGGAGATAAACTCTATTCAAAAAAAACTCTTAAAGCTGCAGGAGCGGATGAATCAAACGGACAGTTTGATATTTCTGAAGGTAGGGGGTTACAAATTTAATTTGATTCTCTGACAAAATAGTGGGTAACAGTTTACGATAAATGTCCCAATAATTCAGGGCTGATTGAAACAAACCAGTCGGTAGGGAAGACGAACACCTCATATTTTGAACAGACTACAACCCAACGACATCTACCTTGTATTTTCCCGTTACAGGTAAACCTTATCCCCTTCAGCTCTCCCTGTTCCTTCAACTGTTCCCACAAGCATTTCTTTTCATCCCCAGTCCCCGTCACCACGTTGGTTCCCCTTCTCCAACCGCAGATCCGCCAACCCTTCCTACTGGGAACCCAGCATATTCTCTCCTGTTGATTTCCACCCCATCCCGTCCATTGCATTCCCCATTTATCTCCCTGATCAGATTCCAATTCGGTAACAAGTTTTCTCCCCTTCGCCATCAGCCGCATGGATGTCCATCAGTCTGTCATATGTCCCTCCTCACACAAATTCACCTATCCCTTGCCATTTATTGCCCCAGTTCCTTCCCCTCCCATCTCTTTACCAGCTCCCTCCCATCTATTCCTGAAGATTGAAAGAGCCTCCTGTCCAGACGCGTCATGGGCACATTTCCCTCTTTCACTCTATGCAGCACCTTGTGTCTCCAAATAAATGATTTATTTGTTCTGGGCCATATTACTGCCTCACTCACATTAACACACCCCATTCAATCGCAGGACGAGCTGCATCTTTATCGGGAAGAGAAGTTGTAGTTATCACATTGAGCCAGTCATATTTTCCACGTTGTTCAAGTCTGGTCTTCTCTTAGTCCATCAGTCCAGTATTAAATATACCCTTTACATGTAATTAATACATAATACTGCACTGATTATTATGCGCCGCGCCAGCATTAAATAATGGGATCTGTCGGGAAATTGTAACAATTTGGCTGATATTCCTGCTGTCACGATGTGAACGCTCGGTGTAAATTAATTGATCTTTCTGATGTTTTATATTTCAGGAGGAAACTCGTCAGAAGAGGAGGTGAGACTCTGCACTGTTTTGGTAATTAAGTCAAAAATCGTAGATGCGGGTTTTATAACCGGGTGTATATTTCATGCAGGATAAGTAATAATAATAGTAATAATACATTACATTTATATAGCGCTTTTCATATACTCAAAGACGCTTTACAGGGATTTAGAGAACAGAGGGAAGTGAATAAATAGATAAATAAGTAAACGAACAGAGAAAGGAGACTGAAGGTGAGGTGACCTTCAGTGGTTGAAGGCAGTACTGAACAGGTGAGACTTCAGTGATGTTTTGAATGTGGTGAGTGTGGAGGAGTCTCTGACGGTTTGAGGTAGTGAGTTCCATAGGGTGGGAGCAGCGATGGAGAAAGCCCTGTCCCCCCAGGATCTGAGTTTGGTCCGGATGTGGGGGGATAGGAGATTGGCAGCAGCAGAGCGGAGGGTGCAGGTGGGAGTGTGCCTGTGGAGGAGGTCGGTCAGGTTGGATGGGGCCAGGTTATGGAGGATTTTGTACTGGATTCTCTGGGGGATGGGGAGCCAGTGGAGTTTGTAAAGGACGGGGTGATATGGTCACGGATCGGGGTGTGGGTGAGTAGACGGGCAGCGGAGTTTTGAATGTATTGAAGTTTACTGATGATTTTTGAGGGTGCGCCATAGAGGAGGCTGTTGCAGTAGTCCAGACGGGAGGTGATGAAGGCGTGGATGAGGGTTTCTGCAGCTGTGGAGGAGAGGCATGGACGGAGACGGGCAATGTTTTTGAGGTGGAAGAAGGCTGTCTTTGTGATGTGTTTGTCGAAGGAGAGGGTTTGGTCAAAGATGATTCCAAGATTCCGGATGTGAGGGGAGGTGGATACTGGGAGACCATCACTATTGAGGATGAAGTTTTGCGTGGATTTGGTGAGCGTTTTTGGACCAATGATGATGATTTCAGATTTGTTGCAGTTGCAGTGATGATTGGCACACGCTGTCAGTAGCAGACGGTGCCCTGGACGTTGGAAAGTTCGATCACCCATTTTTGTTGAACACTGTGATCAGCAAGGTGCCCGACAGCATTAAGAGAGGTAAAAACTTTTTTTAAAACCGTTATAGTTGTTTAAGTATTAATTACCTGTCCAGTGTATATTTAATACAGGACTGGGCTCTTCAACTGCCTCTGGTTCCAGGCATGAATTACTTCCTTTGTCCAACAGGGGTCCCCCTCACTTCACGGGTCCTTTTGAGGATGGCAGGCAGTGACTAGTGGGGTGCCGCAAGGCTCGGTGCTGGGAGCCCTGTTATTTACAATATATATCAACGATTTACACGAAGGAATTAAATGTAACATGTCCAAGTTTGCGGATGACACATAGAAACATAGAAACATAAAAAATAGGTGCAGGAGTAGGCCATTCTGCCCTTCGAGCCTGCACCGCCATTCAATATGATCATGGCTGATCATCCAGCTCAGTACCCTGTACCTGCCTTCTCTCCATACCCCCTGATCCCTTTAGCAAAAAGGGCCACATCTAACTCCCTCTTAAATATAGCCAATGAACTGGCCTCAACTACCTGCTGTGGCAGAGAATTCCAGAGACTCACCACTCTCTGTGTGAAGATATGTTTTCTCATCTCGGTCCTAAAAGACTTCCCCCTTATCCTTAAGCTGTGACCCCTGGTTCTGGACTCCCCCAACATCGGGAACAATCTTCCCGCATCTAGCCTCTCCAACCCCTTAAGATTTTTATATGTTTCTATAAGATCCCCCCTCAGTCTTCTAAATTCTAAATCCCCCCTCAGTCAGGGATCAATCTGGTGAACCTTCTCTGTACTCCCTCTAAGGCAAGAACGTCTTTCCTCAAGTTAGGAGACCAAAACTGCACACAATACTCCAGGTGCGGTCTCACCAAGGCCCTGTACAACTGCAGCAGAACCTCCCTGCTCCTAAACTCAAATCCTCTTGCTATGAATGCCAACATACCATTCGTTTTCTTCACTGCCTGCTGCACCTGCATGCTTGCTTTCAATGACTGGTGCACCATGACACCCAGGTCACGTTGCATCTCCCCTTCTCCCAATCTGTCACCATTCAGGTAATACTCTGCTTTCCTGTTCTTGACGCCAAAGTGGATAACCTCACATTTATCCACATTATATCGCATCTGCCATGCATTTGCCCACTCGCCTAATCTATCCAAGTCACTCTGCAGCCTCCTAGCATCCTCCTCGCAGCTAACACTGCCACCCAGCTTCGTGTCATCCGCATCAGCGGGATGGCAGTGTGAGCAGTAAGGCAGATTATTATTTGAATGGTGTCAGATTGGCTGGAATTGGCAAGCACGAAGGGCCGAGTGGCCTAATCCTGCCCTGATGTTCTATGTTTCTATATTTCTATGTTTCACTGATACCCTCTTGCATTTAATGTCCGTATAACATGCCTTGGAATTATTTTCAAATCCGACTCGCCAAGTATTCTTCATTGTGTGGGATGGAAATACAGATGCTGGTATAAACCGAAGATAGACAAAAAATGCTGGAGTGACCAGTTGGACAGGCAGCATCTCTAGAGAGAAGGGATGAGAGATATTTCGGGTCGAGACCCTCCTTCAGATTGAGAGTCAGTGGAGAGGGAAACTATACATATGGATTTGAGAGAGAGAGAGAGAGAGAGAGAGAGAGAGAGAGAGAGAGAGAGAGAGAGAGAGAGGAAATCTCTCTCTCTCTCTCTCTCTCTCTCTCTCTCTCTCCCTCTCTCCCTCTCTCCCTCTCCCTCCCTCCCTCCCTCCCTCCCTCCCTCCCTCCCTCCCTCTCCCCCCCCCCCCTCCCCCCCTCCCCCCCTCCCTCTCTCCCTCTCCCTCTCTCACCCTTCAGTCCCATCATTCTACCCAACACCATTTCCTGCCTAATGCGGATTTCCTCCAGTTCCTCTGTCACCCTAGGATCTCTGGCCACTAGAACATCTGGGAGATTGTTTGTATCTTCCTCAGTGAAGACAGATCCAAAGTGCCGGTTCCACTTGTCTGCCATTTTCTTGTTCCCCATAATAAATTCCCCCGCTTCAGTCTTCAAGGGACCCACATTTGCCTTGACAATTTTTTTCCTCTTTACATACCTAAAAATGTATGTAGAGATGTCAGTTCACTGAGCACAACCACAGTACACACAACAGACGAGCTGTTGGATGAACGTTGTTACTAAAGTGAACACTCTGGCGTTGGGTTCAACGCGCCGCGGGCAGTCCAAAAACAGAGCATGTCTGGTGAAAGTAAATCGGTAAATTGTATTCTCTAACCGGTCTTGCTGGTGCCCGCAAAGCTCAGGAAGCAGGTTCTCCATTTCTAGATTTTGCTCACAGACCAAGCAGTCGCGTGTTTCCCGTAGTATGCTGGCATCTAAATGATGTTCAGCGTGTTGTCCCTGCTGTTGGATGTTGGTGGAGTTGCGCGCGGTCCTGATGCCAATTTGCAGGAAGCGCAGTCCGTCATTCCCGTTCTGGATTCTCCTCCCTGCTCTCCCGCAAACCCGAAACTCCTGCCACTGACACCATTTATACCTCACGCTGCCTCGGCAAGGCCAGCAGCATAATCAAGGACCAGTCTCACCCTGGCCACTCCCTCTTCTCCCCTCTCCCACCAGGCAAGAGGTACAGAAGTGTGAAAACGCACACCTCCCGATTCAGGGACAGTTTCTTCCCAGCTGTTATCAGGGAACTGAATCATCCTACCACAACCAGAGAGCAGTGCTGAACTACTATCTTCCACGTTGGTGACATTGCACTAAACATTATTCCCACATCATGTATCTGCAAACGTATTGATTGTAATCATGTATTGTCTTTCTACTGACTGGTTAGCACTCAACAAAATATTTTCCCTGTACCTTGGTAAACTGTAACTCCTCTTCCGACACCTCCAATCCCACGCGGTCCCCTCCTTTCCTCGCTCCTCCAGTCCGCTTCATCCTACCCGCCTAACACGGCTCCTTATCACAGTCACAATAAAACTTTATTAGCCAAGTATGTTTTGCAACATACGAGAACCTTCATTTGCCATACAGTCATAACAGTAAAAAGCAACAGGACGCACAAAATACATTTTAACGTAAACATCCACCACAGTGACCCCTCCACATTCCTCACTGTGATGGAAGGTGAAAAACAGTTCAATCTCTCCCTGCTTTGTCCTCCAGCGGTCGGGGGCTCGAACCTTCTGTGACCAGATGTGTCCATGATCCCAGATCCCACATTTTAAGGCAGAGATAGCTGGATTCTGGGTTAGTACAGGTGTCAGAGGTTATAGGGAGAAGGCAGGAGAAAGGGGTTAGGAGCGAGAGATAGCCCAGCCACTATTGAATGGTGGAGCAGACTTGATGGGCCGAATGGCCTCATTCGAATACTTTCAATTATGACATTATGACCTTATGACTGTCCAAATTCACCTGATAACACAGCCCTTCAGACCTGATGAAGTTGTTGTAAACCCTTTTCCACCCACTCCAATTGACTAACAAACCCACCCTTCCCTTTGTCTCACCCTCCACTCAAAAAACACAGGAGCAGGTCATCTGGCCCCTCGTGTCTGCCCCCTTTCACTGTGATCATAACGGCCCCACCACGCACCTCTACCTCCTCTTTAACAACCTCAAATTACCACTCACCTCTATATCCTCCTGCTCCGATCTGCCTCCATATCTGAATAACCCGCTTCGTTCCCCCATCGTATAGGAGCAAAGAGGTCCTTCTACAGTTGTACCGGGCCCTGGTGAGACCGCACCTGGAGTACTGTGTGCAGTTTTGGTCTCCAAATTTGAGGAAGGATATTCTTGCTATGGAGGGCGTGCAGCGTAGGTTCACTAGATTAATTCCCGGAATGGCGGGACTGTCGTATGTTGAAAGGCTGGAGCGATTGGGCTTGTATACACTGGAATTTAGAAGGATGAGGGGGGATCTTATTGAAACATATAAGATAATTAGGGGATTGGACACATTAGAGGCAGATAACATGTTCCCAATGTTGGGGGAGTCCAGAACAAGGGGCCACAGTTTGAGAATAAGGGGTAGGCCATTTAGAACGGAGATGAGGAAGAACTTTTTCAGTCAGAGGGTGGTGAAGGTGTGGAATTCTCTGCCTCAGAAGGCAGTGGAGGCCAGTTCGTTGGATGCTTTCAAGAGAGAGCTGGATAGAGCTCTTAAGGATAGCGGAGTGAGGGGGTATGGGGAGAAGGCAGGAACGGGGTACTGATTGATAGTGATCAGCCATGATCGCATTGAATGGCGGTGCTGGTTCGAAGGGCTGAATGGCCTACTCCTGCACCTATTGTCTATTGTCTATTGTCTATTGTCTATCCCCACCGCAATCTGGCAATCCTCCTCACTCTCCGCACTCGTCTCCCCCGTGCACCCTCCCCCACCTCACGAAATTCCCCTCTCCATCCCTGGATTAAAAACTCCGGGGGAGATGTCTGTTGGCCCCCCGATGTGGTCGTGGGTGAAGCCCCGGGCGGGGTTTCAGTTGTCCGCCCGCCTGTGCCCGAGGCCGAGCGGCCTCTCCCCCGGTCCCGGGGCCGCGCTGCCCGAGTCTCCCCCCGACCCCCGGGGACTCTCTGATTCTCTGCTTCTCCCCCCAGTCTCCGTCACGCTGGATGTGGACACGGCACATCCGCTGCTCGAGGTGTCTGAGGATCGGAAGAGGGTGAGACTGACCGGGACCCGGAGGAGTCTCCCTGACACCGGGAAGAGGATTACAGTCAGTCTGTGTGTGCTGGGATCGGAGGGATTCACATCGGGGAGACATTACTGGGAGGTGGAGGTGGCGGGGAGTCGGCTCTGGAGTCTGGGAGTCGCCGCAGAGTCTGTGGGGAGGAAGGGATGGGTCACACTGACCCCGGAGACTGGAGTCTGGAGCATCAGGCGGGGGGATGACAGGTTTGTTGCAGATACCTCCTCTCCATCCCCTCTCCCCGCCCGTCCCATCCCCGGGAGGGTGGGAGTTTATCTCAGTTACGAGTCCGGGACCGTTTCATTTTACAACGCGGACACCAAGTCCCATCTCCACACCTCTACTGGGAATAAATTCACGGAGAAACTTTATCCTTTCTTCGGGCCTTGGGATAGAGACCAGTGGGTGAGAATCTGCTCCGGTTCCGCTCCGGGTGTGTAAAAGGATCGGGTCCCGGGACCGGCGTCAGGAGCGGGGCTCAGGGGCTGTGGGGCAGAAACCCGGTGGGCAACAAGTCGGCGCTGAACGGCTCCCATTTAATCCCCAAACTGCAACATGACCTCGCAACTTCCATCCTCAATACTCTGACTGATGAAGGCCAATGTGCCAAAAGCCTTTTTGACCGCCTTATCTACATGCGACTCGACCTTCATGGAACCATGCCCCTGAACTCCTAGATCCCTCTGCTCTACAACACTCCCCAGAGGACTACCGTTCACTGTGTGGGTCCTGCCCTTGTTCGACGTCACAAAATGCAACACCTCATTACAACATCGCAGGCTCCAGTCTGCAACCCGCTGGCGCGCACATCACCCGCTGTGGCTCAGCTCACGTTTGTAACTTTTCACCTTTAACTTGACGTTTAATAAAGTCTTTAAAACATAACCCGCGTTTGAGTTCTCTCCGTGTCTCCGCGTCACGGTACAGAGATCTCTTCAAACAGCAGACACAAGGATCCGTGGATACTGGTTTTACAAAAGGAAAAAGACACAGAGAGTGCTGGAGTAACTCAGCGGGTCAGGCAGCATCTGTGGAGAACATGGATAGGTGACGTTTCACAGAGTGCTGGAGTAACTGAGCGGGTCAGGCAGCATCTGTGGAGAATATGGATAGGTGACGTTTCACAGAATGCTGGAGTAACTCAGCGGGTCAGGCAGCATCTATGGAGAACACAGTTATCCATGTTCTCCGGAGTTGGTGCCTGACCCGCTGAGTTACTCCAGCAGTTTTGTGTCCTTTTGTCATTTATGTTTCGTTTATAGTATTTGGTTGTAGAGACACGGCACAGAAACAGGCCCTTCGGTCCACCGTGTCCGTGCCGATCAGCGATCACCCTGTACAATAACTCTATCCGACGCACTAGGGACAATTTGCAATTTTACCGAAACAAATTAACTACAAACCTGCTGGCTGGAAACCGGAGCACCCGGAGAAAACCCACTCGGTCACAGGTACATACTCCGTACTGACAGCACCCGTAGTCAGGATTGAACCTGGGTCTTTGGCGCTGTGAGGCAGCAACACTACCCGCTGCACCGCTGTGCCGACCCTGGTTTAGGTTTGGAGATACAGAATGGAAACAGGCCCTTCGGCCCATCGTCTCCACGCCGCCCATCGATCACCCGTTCACACACTCGTTCTATGATATCCCACACTCTCATCCTCTCCTAATAGGGGGGACATTTACAGAGGGCCGATTAATCCTCACGTCTCTGGGGTGTGTGGGGGTGGGGGAGGGGGGGGAGCACCCGGTGAAACCCCACGCGGTCACGGGGAGAACGTACAAGCTCTGTACAGACAGCACCCGAGGACGGGATGGAACCCGGGTCTCTGGCGCTTTGAGGCAACAGCTCTACCCGCTGCGCCGCCCCCGGTGTGGGGCATCTGACCGCGACCAGGGGTCCCGGGTACAGGGCAGGGGGTGGGGGGAGTGGAGCTGGGGACGGGGTTACTTGTGGAAGCGGTTGAGGGCTGAGGGAGGGAGGGAGAGGGTGGGAGCCGCCATCTTCGGCTGCTTCTGCGCCTTCACCTTCTGCTCCACACTCCTCCGCACCCGGTCCTGTGGGCAGAGCGGCCCGTTAGACGGCAACCCCAGACCCCAGACCCCCGGGGGAGGGGTACACGGTGACCGCCCTCCCCTCACCCCGTCACCAACATACCCCACTCACTCCACCCCCGCTCACCCCCTCTCCCCTCACATCCTCCCCCCTTTCCCTCCTCGCCCCCACACCCTCCGAACCCCCCTCCGACTACCACTGCTTCCCCTCACTCATCCTCCCTCCCTCTCACCCTCTCTTTCCCCTCACCCGCTCCGTACCCCTCACCCCTCCCACTTTGCTCCACCCCACTCCCTCTTCCCCAACACCCTCTCCCTCTCCCCATCCCCTCTCTCCCTCTCCCCATCCCCTCTCTCCCTCTACCCCCTCCATCACTCTCCCCCTCCCCCACTCCCTCCCTACCCCCACTCTCTCCCTCCATCTCCCTACCTCACTCACTACCCCCCCACCATCTCCCCCCTCTCCCAACCCACCCTCCCTCCCCCCTCACCCTCCCCCTCACCCTCCCCCCATCCTATCTCTCCCTCTCCCTCACCCTCTCCCTCCCCCTCTCCCTCTCCCTCCCCCTCTCCCCCTCCCTCACCCTCCCCCCATCCCCTCTCTCCCCTCCCTCCTCCCTCCCCCGTCCTCCTCCCTCACTCTCTCCTCCCTCTCACACTCTCCCCTCCCCATCCCATCCCTCCCTCACCCTCCCTCCCCATCCACCCTCACCCTCTCCCCTCCCCTCTCCCTCACCCTCCCTCACCCACTCCCCTCTCCCCTCCCTCACTCTCTCCTCCGCATCACTCCCTCCCCCCTCCCTCACCCTCTCCCCTCCCACCCTTTCCCCCTCACCCTCTCCCTCCCCCCTCCCTCACCCCATCTCTCCCTCCCTCACCATCTCCCCTCACCCCCTCTCACCCTCTCCCTCCCTCACCCCATCTCTCCCTCCCTCACCCCCTCCCATCACCCCCTCTCACCCTCTCCCTCCCTCTCCCTCCCACCCCCCTCACCCTCCGGTCGCCGCTGGCCACCAGCTTCTTCCTGCGCTCCAGGTTCCCGCTGGAGCTGCGGCCCTTCATCCGCCGCCTGGGCTCAAACTTGTCCGTTTCCGTGGGGTCGTAGCCCTGTGGGGGGTGGGGGGGGGGGGGGGGGCACGGCAGGGGGGTCATGGGAGGTGGGGGGAAGGGGGACGGGGAGAGGGTTTCGGGGGGGGGTGGGACTAACACCGGGCGCTGCTCCCTGTCGCGTTGCCTCTGCCCAGGGCAGTGGGTCGGAGCTGGAGAGGGTCGTGGGAGGGGGGGATAGTGGGAGAGGGTGGGGGGGGGGGATAGAGGGAGAGGGTGGGGGGGGGGTACAGTGAGGGGGTTCAGGGGGAGGGGACTCTAACACTCACCGGGCGCTGCACCCTGTCGCGGTGCCTCTTTTCCAGGGAAAGGGGGTCGACCTGCCTCAGGCGCTCCGGCTCCAGTGAGATCAGCTCCGGCTGCAGCTGCAACACAGGCAGGGTCCGCGACACGCAGAGAGACCCCCACCCTCACATGGGGAACCCCCCCTTCCCCTATCACCCGCATAGGGGGGCAACTCCCCCCCCCCCACATACACACATACAACCCCCCCGAACACACAGCCCCCCACACGCACACTCACAGAGGCCCCCCACACACACAGAGACGTCTCACACAGACTCCCCGACACACACACACATACATACGCCTCTCCCCCCTCCACACACACAGCCCCCACACACACACACACAGACCCCACACACACACAGAGACGCCTCACACAGAGACCACCCCACACACACACATACATACGCCTCTCCCCCCCCACACACACACACAGCCCCCCCACACACACACAGCCCCCCCCCCACACACACACACAGCCCCCCCACACACACACACACAGCCCCCCCCACACACACAGACCCCCCCCCACACACACACACATACATACGCCTCTCCCCCCCACACACACACAGCCCCCACCCACACACACACAGACCCCCCCCACAAACACACATACTCACAGAGGCTGCCCTCACACAGATACCCCTACACACAGACCCCCCACACACACACACAGACCCCTCCCCCACACACACACAGACTCCACACAGACACAGAGACCCCCCCTACACACTGACCCCTCCCCCCCCCACACACACACACACCCAGAGACCCCTACACACAGATCCCCCCCACACACACACACAGACCCCTCCCCCCACACACACACAGACTCCACACAGACACAGAGACCCCCCCTACACACTGACCCCTCCCCCCCACACACACATGCCCCCCACACAGACACAGAGACCCACCACACACACACACAGACCCTCCCACACACACAGACCCCTCCCCCCACACACACAGACACAGCCCCCCCCCACACACAGACCCCTCCCCACACACACACAGAGACCCCGGCCACACACACACAGACCCCCCTCCACACACACACATAGACCCCCCCACCACGCACACACACACAAGCTTCCCACGACACAAAGAAAAACTCCCCCCCCCGCAACTCACACACCGGTTGCAATGTGTACCCCTTTCTTCACACCAACCCACCCCCCCTCACCCTCACACACACACTCCCCTCCCCAGGTTACCCCCTTCCACTCACACCCCCCAGCCCACCTGTCCCTGTCGCACCCACTCCCCCACACATTCATGGTCTTCCCCCCTACACTCCCCCTTCCGCGACCCCCAGCATTTCACCCCCTCCCACCCCTTACCCCTCTCTTGTTTCTTGTGCTCTTCACTTCCGAAGAGCCCACCAGGGAGCAGACTGGAAGGAACACTTTTTACATTTGCTGGGGACAATCTTTACATTTACACCGAGACAATTAACCAACAAACCTGCACGTCTTTGGAGTGCTGGCAGAAAATGGAGCACCCGGAGAAAACCCAGGCAGGTCACGGGGAGAACATAGAAACATAGAAAATAGGTGCAGGAGAAGGCCATTCGGCCTTTCGAGCCTGCACCGCCATTCAATGTGATCATGGCTGATCATCCAACTCAGTATCCCGTACCTGCCTTCTCTCCATACCCCCTGATCCCTTTAGCCACAAGGGCCACATCTAACGCCCTCTTAAATATAGCCAATGAATTGGCCTCAACTACCTTCTGTGGCAGAGAATTCCACAGATTCACCACTCTCTGTGTGAAAAAAAACTTTCTCATCTCGGTCCTAAAAGACTTCCCCATTATCCTTAAACTGTGACCCCTTGTTCTGGACTTCCCCAACATCAGGAACACTCTTCCTGCATCTAGCCTGTCAACCCCTTAAGAATTTTGTAAGTTTCTATAAGATCCCCCCTCAATCTTCTAAATTCCAGCGACTACAAGCCGAGTCTATCCAGCCTTTCTTCATATGAAAGTCCTGCCATCCCAGGAATCAATCTGGTGAACCTTCTCTGTACTCCCTCTATGGCAAGAATGTCTTTCCTCAGATTAGGAGACCAAAACTGTACGCAATACTCCAGGTGTGGTCTCACCAATGCCCTGTACAACTGCAGCAGAACCTCCCTGCTCCTATACTCAAATCCCCTCGCTATGAATGCCAACATACCATTCGCTTTCTTCACTGCCTCACATTTATCCACATTATACTGCATCTGCCATGCCTTTGCCCACTCACCTAACCTATCCAAGTCACATTGCAGCCTCCTAGCATCATCCTCACAGCTAACACTGCCCCCCACCTTCGTGTCATCTGTAAACTTGGAGATGTTGCATTCAATTCCCTCGTCCAAATCATTAATATATATTGTAAATAGCTGGGGGGCCAGCACTGAGCCTTGCGGTACCCCACTAGTCACTGCCTGCCATTCTGAAAAGGACCCGTCTATTCCTACTCTTTGCTTCCTGTCTGCCAGCCAGTTCTCTATCCACATCAATAATGAACCCACAATACCGTGTGCTTTAAGTTTGCATACTAATCTCTTATGTGGGACCTTGTCGAAAGCCTTCTGGAAGTCCAGATATAACACATCCACTGGTTCTCCCTTATCCACTCTACTAGTTACATCCTCGAAAAATTCTATAAGATTTGTCAGACATGATTTACCTTTCATAAATCCATGCTGACTTTGTCCAATGATTTCACCACTTTCCAAATGTGCTGCTATCCCATCTTTAATAACTGACTCTAGCATTTTCCCCACTACCGATGTTAGACTAACTGGTCTGTAATTCCCCGTTTTCTCTCTCCCTCCCTTTTTGAAAAGTGGGGTTACATTAGCTACCCTCCACTCCTCAGGAACTACTCCAGAATCCACAGAGTTTTGAAAAATTATCACTAATGCATCCACTATTTCTGGGGCTACCTCCTTAAGCACTCTGGGATGCAGCCTATCTGGCCGTGGGGATTTATCGGCCTTTAATTCATTCAATTTACCTAACACCACTTCCCGTCAAACCTGGATTTCACTCAGTTCCTCCATCTGATTTGACCCCCGGTCCCCGGCAGATTATTTATGTCTTCCTTAGTGAAGATAGAACCAAAGTAGTTATTCAATTGGTCTGCCATGTCCTTGTTCCCCATGATCAATTCACCTGTTTCTGGCTGCAAGGGACCTACATTTGTTTTAACTAATCTTTTTCTCTTCACATATCTATAAAAGCTCTTGCAGTCAGTTTTTATGTTCCCTGCCAGTTTTCTTTCATAATCTATTTTCCCTTTCCTAATTAAGCCCTTTGTCCTCGTCTGCTGGACTCTGAATTTCTCCCAGTCCTCTGGTAGGCTGTTTTTTCTTGCTAATTTGTAGGCTTCATCTTTTGTTTTGATACTATCCCTAATCTCCCTTGTTAGTCACGGATGCACTACCTTCCCTGATTTATTCTTTTGCCAAACTGGGATGAACAATTGTTGTAGTTCATCCATGCGGTCTTTAAATGCCTTCCATTGCATATCCACCATCAACCCTTTAAGAATCAATTGCCTGTCTATCTTGGCCAATTCATGTCTCATGCCCTCAAAGTTACCTTTCTTTAAATTCAGAACCGTTGTTTCTGAATTAACTAAGTCACTCTCCATCCTAATGAAGAACTCAACCATATTATGATCACTCTTGCCCAAGGGGCCACGCACATCAAGACTGCTAACTAACCCTTCCTCATTACTCAATACCCAGTCTCGAATAGCCTGCTCTCTCGGTGGTTCCTCTACATGTTGGCTTAGAAAACTATCCCGTATACATTCCAAGAAATCCTCTTCCTCAGCACCTCTGCCAATTTGATTCACCCAATCTATATGTAGATTGAAGTCACTAATTATAACTGTTTTACCTTTGTTGCACGCATTTCTAATTTCCTGTTTGATGCCATTCCCAACTCTACTACTACTGTTAGGTGGCCTATACACAACTCCCACTAGCGTTTTCTGCCCCTTAGTGTTTCGCAGCTCTACCCATATCGATTCCACATCCTCCAAGCTAATGTCCTTCCTTTCTATTGCGTTAATCTCCTCTCCAACCAGCAACGCTACCCCACCTCCTTTTCCTTTCTGTCTATCCCTCCTGAATATTGAATATCCCTGGATGTTCAGCTCCCAGCCTTGGTCACCCTGGAGCCATGTCTCCGTAATCCCAACAATATCATATTCATTAATAACTATCTGTACATTCAACTCATCCACCTTTTTCCAAATGCTCCTTGTATTGAGAAACAAAGCCTTCAGGCTTGTTTTTACAACACTCTTACCCCTTATACAATTATGTTGAAAAGTGGCCCTTTTTGATTTTTGCCCTGAATTTGTCTGCCTGCCACTTTTACTTTTCACCTTGCTACCTATTGCTTCTACCCTCATTTTACATCCCTCTGTCTCTCTGCTCATGCTCCCATCCCCCTGCCGCATTAGATTAAACCCACCCAGACAGCACTAGCAAACACTTCCCCAAGGACATTGGTTCCATTCCAGCTCAGGTGCAGACCGTCCTGTTTGTACTGGTCCCACCTCTCCCAGAACTGGTTCCAATGTCCTAGAAATTTGAATCCCTCCCCCTTGCACCATTTTTCAAGCCACGTATTCATCTGAAATATCCTCCTATTTTTACTCTGACTAGCACGTGGCACTGGTAGTAATCCAGAGATTATTACCTTTGAGGTCCTACTTTTAAGTTTATCTCCTAGCTCCCTAAATTCACCTTGTAGGACCTCATTCCGTTTTTTACCTATATCGTTGGTGCCAATGTGCACCACAACAACTGGCTGTTCACCCTCCCCCTCCAGAATGTTCTGCAGCCGCTCAGAGACATCCCTGACCCTTGCACCAGGGAGGCAACTTACCATCCTGGAGTCTCGTTTGTGGCCGCAGAAACGCCTATCTATTCCCCTTACAATTGAATCCCCTATTACTATAGCCCTTCCACTCTTTTTCCTCCCCCCTTTGCCACAGAGCCACCCACGGTGCCATGAACTTGGCTGCTGCTGCCTTCCCCTGATGAGCCATCTCCCCCAACAATATCCAAAATGGCATATCTGTTTAGGAGGGAGATGACCGCAGGGGACTCCTGCACCACCTGCCTACTGCTACGCTGGCTAGTGGCCACCCGTTTCCTTTCCGTCCGCTTATCTTTTACCTGCGGTGTGGCCAACTCACTATACGTGCTATTCACGACCTTCTCAGCATCGTGGATGCTCCAGTATGAGTCCAACCGCAGCTCCAACCGTTCAATGCGGTCTGCCAGAAGCTGCAGCTGGACACACTTCCTGCACACGTAGTCATCAGGGACACCGACAATATCCCTGATCTCCCACATGTTGCAGGATGAGCATTCCACGGGGCCGATCTCACCTGACATGGCTTACCCCCAAATTAAATAAAATCCCTCTTAATCTTTTAAACTGTACCTTTATTAAAAAGCACTGAACCCTTAACTCACTGAACTCTTAACTCACCGGACCCTTAACTCACCGGACCCTTAACTCACCGGACCCTGAACTCACTGAACCCTGAACTCACTGAACCCAGAACTCACCGAACCCTGAACTCACTGAACCCTGAACTAAAAGTACGAACAAAAAAAGCAGAAATACGAACCTGGGGTTACGCCCAATCAGCTGCTTCCTCTAGTCCGCTTCCACCAATCAGCGGCTTCCTCCAGACCACTTCTTTTGAAGTGAGATGGAACGTTTTTAAACCAACGCTGCACCAACCGCTCCCAAGCCCCGCCCACACGCTGCACCAACCGCCCCCAAGCCCCGCCCACACGCTGCACCAACCGCTCCTGGGCCCCGCCCACACGCTGCACCAACCGCTCCTGGGCCCCGCCCACACGCTGCACCAACCGCTCCTGGGCCCCGCCCACACGCCGCACGAGAGAGAGGGAGAGAGAGGGGGAGAGAGGGGGGAGAGGGGGAGAGAGGGGGGAGAGAGGGGGAGAGAGGGGGGGAGAGAGGGGGAGAGAAGGACTTGATGGGCCAAATGGCCAGTTTCTGCGCTGTATCTTTAAGCTAAGCAAAACTAAACTACACTAAACTAGACTAAACTTAACTACACTAAACTACACTAAACTAAACTATGCTAAGCTAAGCTAAGCTAAACTAAACCAAACTAAACCTAACTAAACTACGCTAAGCTAAGCTAAGAGAAGGTAGTTGGGGCAGGTGCTCTAACAAAATTTGAAATATTCTTGGACAGGTACATGGTTAGGAAAGATTTAGAGCAGGGGTGTCAAACTCATTTTCACCCCGGGCCACATCAGCATTATGGTTGCCCTCAAAGGGCCGGTTGTAACTGGCCCCCCTTTTCCCCCACTCTCCCCCCCCCCCCCCCCACCCCCCACATTCAGTTCAGTCTGTGGAATTCTCTGCCATAGAAGGTAGTTGAGGCCAGTTCATTGGCTATATTTAAGAGGGAGTTAGATGTGGCCCTTTTTGCTAAAGGGATCAGGGGGTATGGAGAGAAGACAGGTACAGGCTACTGAGCTGAATGATCAGCCATGATCATATTGAATGGCGGTGCAGGCTCAAAGGGCCGAATGGCCTACTCCTGCACCTATTTTCTATGTTTCTATGTTTCTATTCTCTCCTCCCCAGGCCCACTCTCACTCTCCTCCACCCCTCCTAATCCACCCCTCCTAACCCACCCCCGCCTCCCCCACTCTCTCCACCCCTCACCCCCCTCCCACCCCTACCCTCTCCTCCACCCACCCGCCCCACCTGCATTCTCACCGTCCCCCCCCCACTCTCCCCCTTCCCCCACTAACTTCCCCCCACCACCACCCCCCTTCCCCCCACACTTCCTATCTCCTCCCCTCACCCTCACCTTCCTTTCACTCTCACTGTCCCCTTCCCCCTCACCCACCTTTTCCTCCCTCCCCCCACTCTCCCCTGACCCCCACTGTCCCCCCCTCCCCCTCCTCCACTCTCTCAACCCCCCACCACCCCCCCTGCTGTCCCCTTCCCCTCACCCCTCCCCCTCCCCACCCGCACTCTGCCCTCCTCCCCAGTCCCACTGTCCCTCCCACCCACACTCGCACTCTCACCCACCCCCCCCTTTCCACCACTCTCTCCTACCCAGCCCCACTCTCTCTCCCACTCCTCTCCTCCCCCCACCCTCCCCACCACACACTCGCCCCACCCCCATTCTCACTGCACCTCCCCACCCCCACTGTCCCCTGTCATACAATCATAAACTAACACCAAACAAAAGAAACATCCATCACAGTGAGTCTCCTCCAGTCCCTCCTCACTGTGATGGAAGGCCAGAATGTATTTTCTGTTCCCCTGCCGTCTTCTCCCGCGGTCAGGCTGTTGGGGTTGCCACGTCGGGGCGGTCGGGGCCCACTCTCCCTCCCACCCCCACTCTCTGCGCCTCCCATCCTCCCCCTCCCCCACTCTCCCCTCTTCTCTGACCCCCACTGTTCCCCTTCCCCCCACCCCTCTCTGCTCCTCCCACCCTCCCCCTCCCCCCCACTCTCCCCTCTTCTCTGACCCCCACTGTTCCCCTTCCCCCCACCCCCACTCTCTGCTCCTCCCTCCCTCCCCCTCCCCCCCACTCTCCCCTCTTCTCTGACCCCCACTGTTCCCCTTCCCCCCACCCCCACTCTCTCTCCCCCCCCACCCCTACTCTCTCTTCCCCACCCCCACTCTATCTTCCCCCAACCACCCCACCCCTGCTGCGCCCCTCCCCAGTTCCACTCTCCCCCTACTCTCCTCACCCACTCTCACTCCCCCCCTTCCCCCACTCTCTACTCCCCCCACCCTCACCCCCCTCCTTACCCCCACCCTTCCCTCCACCCACTCGGTCCCCACGTCCACTCCCCTCCGTGGAGCCGTTGGCGGCGAAAGGCACTTACCGAGCGTGCAGGGAGGAGGAAGGAGCTCCGGACTACTCGAGGCGGGCGGCGGCTACTCTGGGAGAGTGGGGAGGGGAGAGAGAAGCGAGGGGAGAGAGGAGAGAGGCGCTGCGGGAGACGAGCACAAGATGGCGCTGCGGGAGGCGCGCACAAGATGGCGGAGCGCGAGGAGGCCGCCATCTTTGTGAAGTCGCGACGGGGCCGTCGGTGGAAGCGGCCGCTGAAGGAAGAGGAGAAGAGGCTGCCCGCTGCGCTCCGGCCTGTGTGCGGTAACGGTGCTGGGGATATAGAGGGATATGGGCCAAACGCAGGCAGGTGGGACTAGCGTGGATGGGGCATCATGGTTGGCATAGGGAGGTTGGGCCGAAAGGCCTGTTTCTGTGCTGTATGAATCTATGCCCATGGGTAGGAAAGGCTTGGTGGGATATGGACCAAATGTGGGCAGGTGGGACTAGCGTAGATGGGATGTCATGGTTCGCATGGGGAAGTTGTTTCTGTGTTGTATGACACTATAACTCTCTGACTCTATGGCATGGGGAAGTTGGGCTGAAAGGCCTGTTTCCGTGCTGTATGACTCTATGCCCATGGATAGGAAAGGTTTGGAAGGGTGTCAGCCAAACACGGGAAGCTGAGACAAGCGTAGGTGGGGCTTCTTGGTCGGCATGGGGAAATTGGGCCGAAGGGCCTGTTTCCGTGCTGTATGACTCGATGACACTAAATGGCACCAGGTGCCTGAGCAATGCGTCTTTGCGAGGTTTCGCAGCCCGCTGAGTTTGCAGAAGAGACAGCACTACATGAGACCACACGAACCACAGTGTAACACTCCAGCAAGCTTAGTACCAGTAGCAATCACAAAACGATGGAGCAACTCAGCGGGTCAGGCAGCATCTCAGGAGAGGAGGAACGGGTGACGTTTCGGGCCGTTCTTCAGACTGATGTCAGGGGAGGTGGAGGGACAAAGATAGGATGTAGTTGGAGACAGGAAGACTAGTGAGAGAACTGGGAAGGAGGAGGGGGGGGGAAGAGAGGGACAGAGGAACTATCAGAAGTTAGAGAAATCAATGTTCATACCGCTGGGCTGCAAGCTGCCCAAACGAAATATGAGATGCTGTTCCTCCAATTTGCGCTGGGCCTCACTCTGACAATGGAGGAGGCCCAGGACAGAAAGGCCACACCGGGAGATCAGGTTGGCTAAGGCGGACCGAGCGAAGGTGTTGAGCGAAACGATCGCCGAGCCTGCGTTTGGTCGCGCGGTTACCAGTAGCAATGCTTGTTTGAGCAAGATGCCAACCAACACTAGAATTTTTTATTTCCAACCACTGTTTGTGTCACTTTTATCTTGAGAAATGCTTCTCCATTGCACGACAACTGCAACTGGTCTTGTTCCTGACTTTAGACAGCATTTTAGATGATGGATTGGTCATATCCTGCATTGATTGCACAACTGACATTGCATTTATTTATTGGATATCTAATATTAGAATTCAACATAAACAACTCTGTGCAGCTGGGTGACTCAATGATTCACAAGACCCCAGGCTATCCTGCTTGCAAAGGGTGATTCTCACATGCAGTAACATGCCACCTTTAGGCAGCAGTAAACAGCTGGAGAAATGGCCCTTCAGCCCATATTGCTGTGGTTGGCTCATAAGGTCATAAGTGATAGGAGTAGAATTAGGCCATTCGGCCCATCAAGTCTACTCTGCCATTCAATCATGGCTGATCTATCTCTCCCTCCTAACCCCATTCTCCTGCCTTCTCCTCATAACCCCTGACACCCACACCAATCAAGAATCTATCCCTGCCTTAACAATATCCATTGGCAGCATTCATAGCATTCTGTGGCAAAGAATTCCACAAGTTCCTCCTCATTTGCTTCCTAAAGGAACGTCCTTTAATTCTGAGGCTATGACCTCTAGTACTAGACTCTCCCACCAGTGGAAACATCCTCTCCACATCTACTCTACCCAGGCCTCGAGAGGCATGTACAAGCAACAATGGGGAGAGAGAGAGAGAGGGAGGCAGGGAGGGAGGGAGAGAGAGAGCGAGAGGGGGGAGTGAGGGAGAGAGAGAGAGAGACAGAGAGAGGGGAGAGAGTGAGGAGGGGGACAGGGAGAGGAAGAGGGGGGGAGAGAGTGAGAGGGGAGTGGGGAGAGAGAGAGAGGGGAGAGGGAAAGGAAGAGGGAGAGGGGGAGAGAGAGAGAGACAGAGAGAGAAGGGGAGAGAGAGGGAGGGGGGAGAGGAAGAGGGAGAGACAGAGAGAGGGGAAGAGGGAGGGAGAGAGAGAGAGAGAGAGAGAGAGAGAGAGAGAGAGAGAGAGAGAGAGAGAGAGAGAGAGAGAGAGAGAGAGAGAGAGAGAGAGAGAGAGAGAGAGAGAGAGATGGTAATGAGGTGCAAGCGAGAGGATTTGAGAGTGAGAGGGTCACATAAATGAATGAGATAAGTGGGGAACTGGGGTGGTCTGAATGAGCCGAGTGAGACAGAAGCAGTGGTGAGGAATGTCAGGGGTAAACGGTGGGGAAAGTCGAGGGGGAACAAGGGGGAAAAAGGCCTGTTTCCGCGCTGTATCTCCAACCTAAACTAAACAGTTTGATTGTAAAGTGCCAAATGGCAGTCTTGATTTTGTTACTACTCTGTATTTGTGTATAATTGAAATAAAGCATTTTGGATGATTTTTTTATAAAACACAGGGCAAGGGTTAGATGAGGAATGAAGCTCCCTCTGCACTGTCCTGTCACACACCCCCTGGTAGACACGGAGAGAAGCCCCCTCTACCCAGTCCCATCACCCCCTCAGCAAACAGCAAACAACTTTGCAAGGCAAGGCAGCTGACCTAAGATAGACACCAAATGCTGGGGTAACTCAGCAGGACAGGCAGCATATCTGTTTGGACAGAAGGAATGGGTGACATTTTCGGGTCGAGACCCTTCATCAGAGTCTTCTCCTTCTCTCCAGAGATGCTGCCTGGCCCGCTGAGTCACTCCAGCATTTTGTGCCTATTCTCCGATTTAAAGCAGCACCTGCAGTTGATTCCTGCCCATGATGGCTGACCTAGTTTGCGTCTCAGTTTCCTGTTCACTTTGGGACTGAGGTAAACCACAATCGAGACAGGGAGGAAGATACCACAGGTTTTGCTTTTGCTGCTGAAACCGTTACATCTCAGAGCTGTGCTGAAGGTTGGGGACAATAGACAACTGACAATAGACAATAGACTATAGGTACAGGAGGAGGCCATTCGGCCCTTCGAGCCAGCACCGCCATTCAATGTGATCATGGCTGATCATTCTCAATCAGTACCCCGTTCCCGCCTTCTCCCCATATCCCCCGACTCCACTGTCCTCAAGAGCTCCATCTAGCTCTCTCTTGAATGCATTTAGAGAACTGGCCTCCACTGCCTTCTGAGGGGAGAGAGAGTCTTTGAGAGAGGGGGTCGGGGAAGGGGGTCAATGAGAGAGGGAGTCACTGAGATGGGGGGGCAGTTTCGGAAGGGGGTCTGTGAGAGGGAGAGTAGGTTTGGGGGAAGCTCGGAGAGTGGGAAAGAGTTTCACAGGGTCACAGGAAGCACGTACAAACTCCGAACAGACAGCACCGGTGGTCTGGATCGAACCCGGGTCTCTGGCGCTGATAGGCAGCAGCTCTACCGTTACCGCTGAAGAAGTGCCCCATCCCAAATGGTTGCCTATCCATTCCCTCCACGGATGCTGCCTGGCCCGTTGAGTTACTCCAGCACTGTGTATTTTCTTCAAAGGACCTTTCTGTAAGGTGGAGTCGCTGCCTCACAGCGCCAGAGATCCAGGTTCCATCCTGACTACGGGTGCTGTCTGCATGCTGTTTGTACATTCTTGAATGTCACAAAAACTGAGGAGCTGATTGTAGGCTTTAGAAGGGCCCAACATCCGAGGACGTACACGCCATTGGAGATAAATGGGATTACAGTGGATAGGGTGAGCAGCTTTAAATACCTGGGAGTCCACATCACAGAGGATCTGACATGGATAACACACATTGCCGCACTGGTGAGTAAGGCAAGACAGCGCCTTTACCACCTCAGACATTTGAGGAGATTCAGAGTCTCTCTGAGGATCCTTCAGTGCTTCTACTCTGGGGCTGTAGAAAGCATCTTGTCCGGAAACATCACAGTCTGGTTTGGCAACAGCTCTGCCCAGGACAGGAAGGCTCTGCAGAGAGTAGTGCGTTCGGCTGAACATACTATGGGAACTACACTCGCCCCCCTGCAATACCTATACATCAGGAGGTGCAGATCCAGAGCCAGCAACATTATGGGGGACCCCAACCACCCCAGCAACGGACAGTTCCAGATGCTACGGTCAGGCAAATGCCTCCGCTGTCACGCTGTGAAAACAGAGAGGATGAGATGGAGTTTCTTCCCACAGGCCATCAGGACTGTTAACTCTCATATCACCAGGGACTAATTTAATTTACTGTATTAATTTATTTTTTTCTATTGTGTTTTGTAGTTTAGCACAATCCGCAGGCATTGCCACTTTCATTTCACTGCACATCTTGTATATGTGTGTGACAAATAAACTTGACTTGACTTGACTTGACTCTCCGTGACCCGCGTGGGTTTTCTCCGGGTGCTCCTGTTTCCTCCCACATTCCAAAGATGACAGGTTTGCAGGTTAATTGGCCTCGGTAAAATTGTAAATTGTCCCGAGTGCGTGTGTAGGGTCGTGTTAATGTGCGGGGATCGCTGGTCGGTGCGAACTAGGTGGGCCAAAGAGCCTGCTTCTGCACTGTATCTCTAAACTAAACTAAACTAAACCTGTTACTCCTTGACTGACTGCCCGAATTAATTCCCGGAATGGTGGGACTGTCGTCTGTTGAAAGACTGGAGCGACTGGGCTTGTGTACGCTGCAATTTAGAAGGATGAGAAGGGATCTTATTGAAACATGTAAGATTATTAACGGATTGGACAAGCTCGAGGCAGGAAACATGTTGCCGATGTTGGGGGATTCCCGAACCAGGGGCCATGGTTTAAGAATAAGGGGTAGGCCATTTAGAACCGAGATGAGAAAAAACGTTTTCAGTCAGAGAGTTGCGAATCTGTGGAATTCTCTGCCTCAGAAGGCAGTGGAGGCCAATTCTCTGAATGCATTCAAGAGAGAGCTAGATAGACCTCTTAAGGATAGCGGAGTCAGGGGGAACGGGGAGAAGGCAGGAACGGGGTACTGATTGAGAATGATCCGCCATGATCACATTGAATGGCGGTGCTGGCTCGAAGGGCCGAATGGCCTCCTCCTGCACCTATTTTACAATAGGTGCTGGCTCGAAGGTCCGAATTGCCTACTCCTGCACCTATTGTCTATTGAATATCTTGTAGTGGCCTGGCCACAATATCATGTAATTTATTGAAAGCACTGTAGTGAAAGTGAAAAACAGAATCGCCAGCCCGGGAAGAGATCAAAATTCAAAATTCGAAGTATGGTTTCTGTAGATGGGCTATTGCATGCTAGCCAATCGTAGTGCTTATTAGTAGTAGTCCCACCTAGTACGTGCTTTATAATATTAAGAACTCGCCTACGTCAGGCAGTAGTAGCAGCTTGGAGCTGTAATGTACTACAGGTCCTATGATGTAAGTGCTTCAATAAAATGATGCGTTGTATTTTAGCGTGGACTTATGCACTTTATTACAGTTTCTACTGAATGTGCATCGCTTTTGCGCCACTGTAACTGGATAGACTCGGTTTGTACTCGCTGGAATTTAGAAGATTGGGGGGGGGATCTTATAGAAACTTACAAAATTCTTAAGGGGTTGGACAGGCTAGATGCAGGAAGATTGTTCCCGATGTTGAGGAAGTCCAGAACAAGGGGTCACAGTTTAAGGATAAGGGGGAAGTCTTTTAGGACCGAGATGAGAACGTTTTTATTCACACAGAATGGTGAATCTGTGGAATTCTCTGCCACAGAAGGTAGTTGAGGCCAGTTCATTGGCTATGTTTAAAAGGGAGTTAGATGTGGCCCTTGTGGCTAAAAGGATCAGGGGGTATTGAGAGAAGGCAGGTACGGGATACTGAGTTGGATGATCAGCCATGATCATATTGAATGGCGGTGCAGGCTCGAAGGGCCGAATTGCCTACTCCTGCACCTATTTTCTATGTAACGTCAAAATATCGTAAGTCGAGTAGTGTCTGTACTTGCCCCAGTCGGCAGCTATGATGCCAAAGAGGAAATGGTCAAGAGCTTCACGTTCCTGTGTAAAGGTCACCAAGAAAATGTCTCGGGTCAACCACAATGAAGCTATGGCAAAAAAAAGTACCACAGTGTCCATACATCCTCAGGAGAGAAAGGAAGTCCGGAATGTCCCCAACAACTCTAACCAACATCGACGGACGTGGGAACAGCTCTGCCCAAGAAACTGCTCATAGTTTCGAAGTGAGTATAGAAGTTGGGAAGTCATGTTGCAGTTGTATAAGACGTTGGTGAGACTGCATTTAGAATATTGTGTTCAGTTCTGGGCATCATGTTGCAGGAAAGATATTGTCAAGCTCGAAAGGGTTCAGAAAAGATTTACGAGGATGTTGCCTGGACTAGAGGGTGCGAGCTGTAGGGAGAGGTTGAGTAGGCTGGGTCTCTATTCCATGGAGCGCAGGAGGATGAGGGGTGATCTTATAGAGGTGTACAAAATCATGAGGGGGTAGATGCACAGAGTCTCTTCCCCAGAGTAGGAGAATCGAGGACCCAGAGGAGGGTCGGGGGGAGACTCGGGCAGCTCGGCCCCGGAACATGTTCAATCCACTCGGCCTCGGGCACAGGTGGGCGGCCAACTGAAAGCTTGTCCGGGGGTTCCCTCCCACCCCACCCATCGCCAACTACAGCGGATGAACAACAAACACCTTTCGTTGTGTTTTTGTCCGGTTTGGAGAATTTGGTGGGTTGGAGGGGTCTGCGTGAGGGGACAACGTGTGTGGAGAGTGAAGCGGGTCGAGAGATAGCCAGAGGGCAAGGATAGATGGGGCGCTGTACATTAGATACATTGCTGGTGGAGGGGAGGGGGAGAGACGTGTCAGAATATCATGCGAAATGTAGAACTGGCATAGAGCAGGCGCTGGGTCGTTGGGTGGCATTGTCATGGTCATACTGGAAGGGGCAGATGTGATGGGCCAGGTTACCAGCTCCTGCTTTCTTCACGGCCAGAAAATAGGAACATGAATAGACTTGGCCCCTCGTGGCTGATCCTCTATTCAATGTGATCACGGCTGATCTCGGTTGGCACCGATTCCTCTTCTGTGTGAGTTCCCTACACACCTCAATTCTCCACCTTTCAACTATTAATCTGTGTCCCCTTCGCGTATTATGCAATTATCTAACATTGGGGGAACTTGCTTAGTTTAGTTTAGGTTAGTTTAGTTTATTGTCACATGTATCGAGGTGCAGTGAAAAGCTTTTGTGGCGTGCACTCCGGTCAGCGGAAAGACAATGCATGATTGCAATCGAGCCATTACAGTGTATAGATACGTGATAAGGGGATAACGTTCAGTGCAAGGTTAAAGTCCGATCAAGGATAGACCGAAGGTCACCAACGAAGTAGAGAGCGGTTGAGCACAGCTCTCTGTCTGTGGTTGGATGATTCAGTTGCTTGATGACAGCAGGGATGAAACAGTCCCCGAAACTGGAGGTGTGGGTTTTCACGCTTTCAACAAGCCAATGAGGTACAAAATTCGCCTGAAGGTCGGATTCTGAAGGGGGGGGGGGTGGTGGTCGAGGGTTGCTCCTCAGAATGGAGACCGACGGCAGATGGTTTTGCCGCAGGGCTCGGTGCTGGCTCAAGTGTTGACAATTTTTCGTGTAAACGATTTGGATGTGTATGTAGGTGGCGTAGATGCATAGAAAATAGGTGCAGGATTATAGGCCATTCGGCCCTTCGAGCCAGCACCGCCATTAAATGTGATCATGGCTGATCATCCACAATGTAACCCCGTTCCTGCCCTCTCCCCATATCCCTTGATTCCGCTAGCCCTAAGAGCTCTGTCTAAATCTATTTTGAGTGCATCCAGTGAATCGGCCTCCATTGCCTTCTGAGGCAGAGAATTCAACAAATTCACAACTCTCTGGGTGAAAAGGTTTTTCCTCATCTCAGTTCTAATGGTTAGGCAGCTTGAAATGAGACTAACATTGGTTACAAAAAAATGTTCCTGGTATGTTGGATAGTGGCAATGAACGGGTGATCGAGAAAGGATCGACTGGGCTAATATTCACTGGAATTTAGAAGGATGAGAGAGGATCTTACAAAAACTTCTTAAATTCTTAGCAGATTGGACAGGCTGGGGATGCAGGAAAAATGTTCCCGATGTTGGAGGATTCCAGAATCATTAGTTGACAGTTGAAGAATAAGGGGTAGACCATTTAGGACTGAGATGAGGGAGAACTTTTCACCCGGAGAGTTGTGAATCTGTGGAATTCTTTGCCACAGAAGGCATTGGGGGCCAATTCGCTGCGTGTACGCAGGAGGGCCGAATGGCCTACTCCTGCACCTATTTTATATGTGTCTACTTTCTATGATGATATTTTGGAGAGTGAATGCATTCATCTGGGATGCAACAAGATTTGCATGAACTTGGCCAATTGGGGGATGAAAGGCTGATTTATTTAACTCGGATAAAGGTGACGCAAGTTGGTAAGGTAGGCCAGGGCAGATTTTTCACATTAAAAAGTTACGCCCTGTGTTATTTTTAGCAGACTGCAGAGGCATTGGAATGCAGACGCACAGCTCGATGAACATTGCAACAGGAATGGGCAGGGTGGTGACGAAGGCGTTTGGCACATTTGCTTGTGTCCGTGAGGGTACGAAATACAGGATTTGTTACAACTGGACAAGCGACGAGTAAGATCCACACCTCCAGATTCAGGGACAGTTTCTTCCCAGCTGTCATCAGCCAACTGAACCATCCTACCACAGCCAGAGACCAGTGCTGAACTACTATCTACCTCTTTGGTGACCCTCGGACTATACTTGATCGGACTTTGCTGGCTTTACTTTTGCACTAAACGATCTCCCCTTATCATGTATCTATACGCTAGAAATGGCTAGATTTCCTGCTAACTGGATAGGACGCAACAAAAGCTTTTCACCAAAGATAATAGAGCAGAGCAAGACAGGCCACTCGACCCTAAAAACCATAGTATGTCATGGTGCCATTTTACTAGGCAGACACTTGCAGAAACGTCTAAAAAGAAAAAATACAAATATCTGTGAATTTATAGATGAGATATATTCTGCATTTTTATGGTGTCATCACACATACTGTTCCCCCCAAACACTGATTACACTGCGAGAGGAATAGCGAACGGCGGGTTTTGCTTACTAAGATCGCGGATGTTATGCTCCTTTGCGCACTACACTTCAGTATAGGCAATTTCGACGGAGTGGTTCATCTTGCTCCTCTAGTATCTTTGCTTTTCACTGTAGCTCGGGGCACATGACAATAAACTAAACTGAACTGACTGCATTTATAGTACCTTCCCCCTCACCTCCATCCAGGGCTCCCAGCCGTCCTTCAAAATGAGACAGAGCTTCACGGTCACCTCATCGACTGCATTCTATATTTCTGGTCATGCCCGGTGCACATTCGTGTGGATCCCGACCATTCGGCTGAACACTTGCACTTGGTCCGCCAAGGGCTGCCGGATGCCGACCATTTTAACTCCTCTTCCCATTACCACGTTGACCTTTCTGTCCTGGGCCTTCTCCGTTGCCAGAGCGAGGCCATAAACAAACTGGAGGAACAGTCCCTCACATTCCCAACAACATCAATAACAAGGTGCAGCAGGACTGACAGGGTCAGGGCAAATTCCGACCAGAGTCTCGGAATGCCAACTCAGGTCCTCTCTCCGTAGATCCTGCCCGACCAACTGCGGACCCATCCCAAGCCCACTTGACTATCGCAGCTTTGCCCACCCACACAACAGAGGTCTGGGGTCAGGCAGAAAGGGCTGAGTCAGAGATTTTTCAACCCATTTTGTTGGGAGTTAAGAATGCTGATTACAAGTCTGGAAGATTACGGACATGGGGGATGGAATGGCAACATTCCTTGACTGAGGAGCGAGGATTATTTACAGACATTGGAGTCAGGAAGAGAAGTTGTGGGGCCCGCAGTTTAGGAAGGGAACGTCGTGAGAAGTGATCTCGATGCAAATTCAGATTAAGGACAAGTAAGAATTTCATACTCCGCCTCGGTATACATAACAATTAAAAATTCATGACTCTTTCTCTCTCTTGGGCTGAGGGCTGCGATTAAAGTTTCCACCTGGTGGATTGGGTAACAGAGGGGAAGGAACAGAGGCAGATAATCAGAGAGGAAAACAATGTAAAAGGGGTTGGTTCATCGAAATAAAACCACCTTACAATATTGTGGTTCAGTAGATTAACACAACAGATAAATTTAATACCTTGTTGTTGAAGTTGGTTAATTCGCACGACCAGTAACATTCACAAGAACCGAATAGAAAGGTTGCGTTTTTGTTAGAATTATATGATTGGTGCTTCTAATACTGCAAATGAAATCAGCCCAAAGCTCTTTGGACGGTATAGCTTGTTTTTAATCTCTGTTTACGAATGTTCCTGTCTGCAAATTGACTCCTGCGTTTTAGTTGCCGTTCGTGGCTGTACTTCAATGAGATTTGCGCCTGTAAAGCACTCTGGGGTCTCCTAAAAGGGATGCGAGGACGTTGTGTAAATGTAAGTGGGTTGTTGCTGTGCGCACTCGATCTTGGAGGGAATATTCCATTTCCGATGCGCAAAAACAGGGGTATTGGAGAGACAAAGTAGCCGATGGCGTCCGCGGGCTTGGAGTGGACATTGGTCACTCGCGTTTTCTCTGAAACGGAGACAGAGACGGCGGGAAAGCGAAGCGAAGGGAAGAGTCGGGGCTCGAGCAGAGGAAAGTGGGAGCTGGTGGGAAACTGGCAGTGAGGGAGATGAAGCGTTAAAGCGGTGAACGAGATCAGGAAGCAGCGCCGATACAGGCGACTGAAACAAGGAATGTTCTCCGTATCCTGCAGAGAGACAGGCAGACCCTGAGCACAACGGGTCTCACCTGGAACCGGGATTTCGGTTTGAACCCATTCTTTCAAAGATCCGTTCCGAAGAAAACGACTCTGTTGTGTGGAGAGCAAATGTTGCAAACACGCTATAAATTCTCTGAATCTGCGGACTTTAGAACAAGGGGGAGCCCGGAGCTCAGGACCCGCCGCCCGCGGGAAGGGCGATTGTTTCAATCTTTATATTGTCACAAAAGAAATTTCTGTTCCGTTGCCGGACGCGGTTAACGCGTTAAAATGAAAAGATCGACAGCTCTGATTCCACTTGCTGCTTATTTCGCTCTTCCCACATTTACATTCCCCCTAGTTTTATTTCTGCGCTCACTGGGGGTTTTACGACGTGGAATTTGGGGATTAAATGGGAGCCGTTCAGCGCCGACCTGTTGTCCACTGGGTTTCTGCCCCACATCCCCTGAGCCCTGCTCCTGACGTCGGTCCCCGGACCCGACCCTTTTCACACCCGGAGCAGAACCGGAGCAGATTCTCAGCCACTGGTTTTCATGCCAAGTCTTGAAGAAAGGATAAAGTTTCTCGGTGAATTTATTCCCAGTGAAGGTGTGGAGATGGGACTTGGTGTCCGCGTCGTAAAATGAAACTGTCCCGGACTCGTAACTGAGATAAACTCCCACCCTCCCGGGGATGGGACGGGCGGGGAGACGGGGTGGAGCGGAGGTGACTGCATCAAACTCGTCACCCCACCGCTCGATTCTCCAGACTCCAGTCTCCGGGGTCAGTGTGTCCTCTCCCTCCCTCTCCACAGACTCTGCGGCGACTCCCAGACTCCAGCCCCGACTTCCCGCCACCTCCACCTCCCAGTAATGCCTCCCCGATGTGAATCCCTCCGATCCCAGTAAACACGCCCGGACTGTAAACCTCTTCCCGGTGTCAGGGCGCCTCCTCCGGGTCCCGGTCCATCTCACGCTCTTCCGATCCTCAGACACCTCGAGCCCCGGATGCGCTGTTTCCATATCCAGGGTGACGGAGACTGGGGGGAGAAGCAGAGAATCAGAGAGTCCCCGGGGGTCGGGGGGAGACTCGGGCAGCGCGGCCCCGGGACCGGGGGAGAGGCCCCTCGGCCACAGGCGCTGGCGGGCGGACAACTGAAACCCTGCCCGGGGTTTCACCCACAACCACATCGAGTGGACCCGTCGTTTTTAACCGGGCTGGAGAGGGGGAAACGGGAAGTGGCGGGGCTGGCGAACGAATGTGGAAAATTAGGATGAATGAGAGATTGCGGACGGGGATGGAGAAATAAGGCGGGTATTCAAATATCTTGCCCGTAGATGGCAAGGGAGAAGCAGATTGGAAGCTGAGGAGACTGGTGTGAGGGGTAATTAGAGGTGGTCAAAGAGGAGGTAGAGATGTGTGGTGGAATTGCCGTGACCACACTGAACGGGAGTGGACTGGACGGGCGAGGCAATCTGCTGCTGTTTTCTTGTTTTCATGAGTGGAGGATGAGACTGAGGGAGGGGTGGCTTGGACCATGAAAGGATGCAAAGGTTGAATAATCGGCTGTAAGATAGAATGCGTGGAGACTTCGGTGTTTAACGTCGCTGGAAGAGAGGTGTTCACGGGTGGACTTGATGTGCCTTTACATCTAAGAACACACTGGTAAAAAGATGCGCCTTTACATCTAAGAACACGAGTTGGTAAAATGGACCCATAATTGGCTTGGTGGTTGGAGGTAGAAGGTAGCGGTGGAAGGATGATTTTTCTGCCTATTTTCATGTGGGATATCAATTCTCTCAAAGAGTTGTTAAGAGATATCAGTTTTACCTCGCTTGATGATGTCAGATGTTTCTCTCAATGCCATGTTGTAGAAAAAGGTGCGATCAAACGTTTCAATTGGCAACGCGTCATCCACCACCAACATTGGTTTGGCTTCATCACTAAACCTGCAAATATTGAACAGCTGGTTATAAACTGAGCATTTGAGCTGTTCTTTTCAAACATACATTGTTTCAGTCAAAAGCATGACCTACCTCGTCTTGCGACCAGCTACCTCCTGAAATAAATAAAACACAAATGTCAATAAACTGAGATGGATCGTCATGATCCCGATAGCAGGTATTTCGCCAAATTACTGCCAAAAAACCCTCTGATTATTCACATTTCCAAACTCTTTGCCCGTGCCACACAGACAGAAAGTGGATATTCCGGTAGAGACATCGAACAAGGGGGAAAGCATGAGGAATGGTGATGAAAATAGGCGCCATCATGCAACTTATGGGTAAGGACCAGGCAGGTTGTGGGATTTTACCTGGAGAAGATGTCAGAGAAAATGGGACGGAATATTTTAGGATCAGAGTTGGATTTAAATTTGTCTGGGAGGATGGAAATATTATCACTACTTGTGGGGGGAACAAAAATCAAAGCTGAAATGTAAGATGACCTTTTGATAAATTCCATAAGAAATGCAGCAAAGAGAACATGGAACTCACAGGACGGACTGAAGACAATATTGCAGATAAATTTAAGTTGAGGTGGGATAAATACATGAGGATTCCTGGAATTTGGGGCATTTTTGGCGGAAGTGATGATTGGTTGGAACAGATGGAACATTGACCCAATTCTGAATTACTGGGAAATGCGGCATTTATTTCAGAAATGTAACCCACCATTTTGTGACTGTGCACTTTCACTTCACCAAACTGTAGTGTAACCCCTCACCTTCAGAAATATCACGCCGTCCTTGTGATCTATCTGTTCCTGTAACTTTGAGAGTTCGTCCTGAATGGACTTTAAATTCTCTTGAATCTCTTGAAGATTTTTCTCCATTCTTTGTACAATCTTCTTCTCTTCATCCCGGATCTCCCCCAGTAAGCTCTGCTCTTTCTCAGTGAGAATCTGGTGCTGTTCAGCAAACTGGGATGTGATCTGTGACTGAAGGTTGTGTGACTCTTCCTGTCAGATGAAAGTTTAAAATCAATATATTGTGTCACTCTGCTGTGTTTCCTCATGACATGGAAGGTGACATTTGGCTAGTGAATATCGAGTCCTGCAGTGCCGACCAACATGTCAATGCTGGGCTCTGTACGTATCTACACTAATCCCATTTACATCTATTTAATCCATAGCTTTCATTACCGTGGCAATTCAATATCTCGTCTTAATAAGTCTGAAATAGTTGGTGAAAGAAACGTACAACCACATCATTCCCTTTCCCCCAGTACAGTTCCCTGCAACCTGTTCCATTTCATATGTCCATTAACCCTCACTGGATAGAAGCAGGTCGCCAGAACTAGCAGACAGCAGCACCACTTAGAATGTCAGACTTCACAGAGTCATACAGCAAGGGGTCATCTGCGCTAATTCCACCTGTCCGCATTTCGCCCAAATAGTTCAAAAACATTTCTCTCCACGAATTTGGTCAAATACCTTTTAAATGTTGTTATGGTAGCTGACTCAATGACCTCACCTCGCAGCTCTTTCCATGTACCCACTACCAAATTTGTCCTTCATGTTCGTTTGAAATCTTTTCCCTCTAACCTAAAACCTATACCCTCACTTTCCTGATCCTCCTACTAAGGGTAACAGACTGACCATCCAACGTATCATTCCGTTTCGTGATATTATACACCTGCCACAGTCCATTCTTCAGACTACTGCGCTCCAGGGAGTAAAGTCCTTGGCTGCTCAACCTCTCCCACGAGTTTTGGCCCTCGACTACTGAGCTCTATAGAGGTGCCAAATTATTACACACATCGCAGGGATGAAATGTACACAAGAACATTAAATCGACAGTACAAACCTGAACTTCAGAAATGCTCTCTTTCTGTTCCTCCTCCGTTCGCCAGATCTCTGATTCTTTCCTTCTGAGAGATTCGAAGGTAGATTTCACCTGACCCTGGGGTAGGGTTTTAAATCAGAGAATAAAATTGTCAGAAAATAAACAAGACGTCACATAATGATGTGATCAGAATCGGTTTGCTTTTACCTTGTAGATTTCAACAGCTTCTTCTATCAGCATGAAGCTGTGAGACTTGTGTTCCCGCCCAGCTGCACAAACCACACAGATCAGTTTCTTGTCCGTTTCACAAAACAGCTTCAGTTCTTCCTGATGTTTCTCGCAGAGAAGTTTACTTTCCTTCTCTGTCCGATTCAGGCTCAGTTTTCGAGCTTTCTCAGCCAGTCTCGCCAAGGCCCGACTAACCCTGAGGGTGCGGTCTGTAAACTCCTCTCTACATTCCGGGCAGGAGTTTCTCCGCTCCCTGTCCCAACTCTGTGTGATACAGGAGCGGCAGAAGTAGTGCCCACACTCCAGTGACACCGGATCGGTGAAGAATTCCAGGCAGATGGGACAAACTACCTCCTCGGTTAAACTTTCGACCGGGTCTTTCGCAGCCATTGTAACTCCGCCTTTTCCTGGTTCAGTGTTTTCCACTGCGCGCGCTGCCGTCTCCGGCAATGACCTTATTTGGCTGCAAGTGTTCAGTGTGAGGGAGTCCTGGCCACTTCCAACTAATCACTCGAGGGAGGGGTCACTTAGACATTAAAGCGGCCTGAATAAAGACGAAAGCGGAGAGATTGCCCTGGGATTGTCTAAGGCAGGACAGAAAGGGACAGGGACCAGCGCTAAGGAGGTGTAACTGAGGAGGCGTTGCACCTGTTGGGCAGTGGAACCCGCCGCCCGCATCTCCGTTCACAGCCCGGATCAGGATGGACGGGAGACCTCCCTCCGGTCTTATGTTAATCCACAACAATGCACCTGTCTCTCATGCACCAGTCTTCGGGGCAATCTATCTTTGCGTGTATTGTTTAAAGGATATTATATGACCCTTTAACATTTATTGAAGTTTGCAAAGGTTCACTTTATCTTTTGATCAGTTTAGTTTAATTTAGTTTAGATTGGAGACAGAGGGCGATAACAGACCATTCGGCCCACCGAGTCGCAGCGACCAGGGACCCCCGCATATTAAGACTGTCCTGCACACACTAGGGACAATTTTACACACACAAACATCAAGCCAATTACCCACGCGTCTTGGGAGGATTGTGGGAGGAAACTGAAGATCTCGGAGAAAACTCACGCGGTCAAGGAGAGAACGGGCAAACTCCGTGCAGACAGCACCCGTAGTCGTGATCGAATCCGGGACTCTGGCGCTGCGAGCGCTGCAAGGCAACAACTCTACCGCTGCGCCACCGTGGGATCAGTGAGAGTGGAACACGGAATACTGAGATTCGAGAGCCCAATTGACAGCCTTTACCACCACCCCCCCTCCCCCACACACACACACACTTGCTGGCCAATCATTCCGCTAATGTTTCCGAGATGGCACCCAACCCAGGTGTATGTTTGCGTGCGACGCAGATCTACAATCACATATTATAATCGCCCCACACTCTTAAATCTCTACACCCACCTCAATATTTCTCACTTTATGTATGATCGGTTTAACCTTGCACTAAATGTTATTCCATCGTCGTGTATATGTTCCACACACTTACATACTGTAAGTGGCTTGATTGTAATCATGTATTGTCCTTCTGCTGACTGGATTTCACTGTACCTCGATACTCGTGACAATAAACGAAACTGAAAAGCCTTATTCCCCTTAGATAGGCACAAAACGCAGGAGTAACTCAGCGGAACAGGCGGCATCTCTGGGGAGGAGGAATGGGTGGCATTTCCCTACTTCGGACAGTCTCGACCCGAAACGTCACCCATTCCTTCTGTCCAGAGATGCTGTCTGTCCTGCTGAGCTACTCCAGCATTTTGTGTCTATCTTCGGTTTAAACCAGCTTCTGCAATTCCTTCCTACATTCCCAGCTATATTCACCTTGATGCTTCTCCCTCTCAAATCTGTGCCCATTTGAACCTCGCACAGATGGGAAAGACGTCCCTCCCTCGACCCGCCCCCCATTTCCCCTGTCCACACCAGACCCGAGCTTGAACCTTCTGTGAAAGCGTTCAAATGCCCTTCTCCACAGAGAACCTGCATCCGCTTCTCCGGCCTCACCCTCGACCCGAATCTCCTCAGCCTTGAAACCATTCAAGATTCAAGATTCAAGATAGCTTTATTTGTCATCCAAATTGGGCGAAATTCAGTCATCCACAGTCCAACAACAAAAGCATTGAAATAGGCATTAAAATTACACAACCCCAAAAACACACAAAAAAAGAAACATCCAGTGAATATCTCCTGCGCCATCCCGAGGACCCTCGCTCCATTCATTAAGTGTGGTGACCAGAAATAGCCTTAATGCACCAGGTGGGTCCAAGCCTGTGTTTTATACAGATTCAACATAATCTCCTGATGATGTGGGAAGGAACTGCAGATGGTGGTTTAAATCGCAGATAGTCACAAAATGCTGCAGTAACCCAACAGGACAGGCGGCATCTGTGGAGAGCAGGAATGGCTGACGTTTCGGTTCGAGACCCTTCTTCGGACTCTTTCACTCATTTTTTTCTATACCTCTTTACACAACCGTCTATATCTCTCGCTTCCCTTTCCCCTGACGCTCAGTCTGAAGAAGGGTCTCGACCCGAAACGTCACCCACTCCTTCTGTCCAGAGACGCTGCCTGTCCGGCTGAGTCACTCCAGTTTTTTATGACTATCTCCTGTTGTTGTCCTTCATTGATGAGGTTCTGGATTGCCGTTCCCATTACTGGCTGCGCTTCAATGTGATTTACGCAGGTAAAGCACTCTGGGGTCTCCTAAAAGAGATGCGGGTACATTGTATAAACGCGAGCGGGTTGTGACGCTGCAATGCTGAGAACTAATATGCTGCACATTGTAACTTCCCATTTTCCCTATCTATTGTACTAGTGTTTGACTTGATTGCATTTATCTTTGGTATTATCTAATTTGACTGGATAGTGTGCAAACGTTAGTGTACACGTTAAAATAATCAACCTAAACCGGTTTGGGACTGGAGACACTGCGGCAGGTGGGGCCGGGTGGTGGGGGGTGTGAGTGCCGGAGGTGGGAGGCGGGTGAGTTGGGGCGGGCGGGTATGACACCCTCCAGTGTTTGTGTTCGTCCCCCGTGCTGTCCGTGATCCGTAGGGCCGCCGAGTACTGAAGGTGGCCACACGCACAGAGACTTTTGGAAATTCTGTGAAGAAAGTCACATATCTGGAATATAAATCGATACCGATTTATCTGGGTGCTGTGCACTGCCCCATCACAAACGCTGCCGTGGCTGGCGGGGTGTTCCAGTGATTACAGCTGCCGCCAGCGAGATCCAACGATCAGGGTTCGATCCTGGCCTCCGGTTCTGCCTGTGTGGACTTTGTTCATTCAACCCGTCACCGCGCGCTTTTCCCGCGGGTGCTCCGGGTTCCTGCCACTTCCCGAGGGCGGGAGGGGCTCTCGGTGAACCGGCTGCTTGATGTGACCCCAGCGTAGGTTCGTGTGGGGGTGGAGGCAAAGGGGAATAGGGTAGGGTGAGGGGAGGGGGAGGGGGTGATGGTACGAGTGCGAGAAATGAGTGTAAGCAGTGGGGCTGATGGGAATACAGTGAGTGGCGGCAGAGAGTTGAGACACAAGAGCCAGGAGTTGCTGGAATCTCAACAAAAAAAATCCGGTCGACTCAAAGGGTGAGGCAGCATCTGTGGAGGGACATGGATGTTTCACGTTTCCACTCGTGATCCTCAGGCTTGATGGACGATTGGCTTCCCGTCTTTAAAATCGTGCGTAAAAAAGAACGAGCCTTAACAGAATTTCACTTTCAGAATTTGAATTTCCCCTGGAACCGCGCGGCCGCTGGTATGACTTGGTACATCTAGATTGTGCTCGTGTACAGTATGATTTGCATGAACAGCACGTAAGCAAAGCTTTTCACTGTACCTCGGTGCACCTGAATTCATAAACCATACCAAACCAATACCACCATGTTGTTGTCAGCGTGTCAGTGAATGAATGAACGAATGAATGAATGAATGAACGAATAATACTTTATCACATGTGACATGTCACGGTGTGATTCTTTGTTTTGCATACACCAGTCTGCAAGGAGTCGCCGCACAAAGGACGCCGATAGAATTACAAGTTATTCCACTTAGTCCCCAATGGTCCCTCTGTTCTCGCAGACCCCCCCTCTCACCACGCCGGCCCCTCTCTGTTCTCGGCCGCGCGTCCAATCTCCTGCGCGCACGCGAGCCTGTCGACCTCATGGCGCCCTCTGCAGGCCTGTCCTCGACCGCCTCCGCCCGTCCTCGACCAGCGGCCCCTTCCTCGACTTCGACCACCGGCCCCGTCCTCACCGCCGCTGGGTCCTCTCCAGAAGACTCCTCGGCGCCTGCCGGGAGCTTCCCCAATGACTTTCCCCCTGTACTTCAGTACACGTGATAATAAACTACATCGCTGTGTAACGTTAAAATGCCGGCCAGTCTTAATCCCGGTTTTAAGTATGACTATTAACTAAAGGGCCGCAATTCCATAGAAACTGGCGAACTCAAGGCAGCAACTGGCAGTCGGCTTGAGGTGTTGAGGCAGCTATTTATTTATTGAATGAGGAACCCAGAGACACAATTTCAAGTCTCCTAACGCACCTTAAATACAGTTACTCATAAGTGATAGGAGCAGAATGTGGCCATTCAGCCCATGAAGTCCGCTCCGCCACTCAATCATGGTTGATCTTTCTCTCCCTCTTAACCCCGTTTTCCTGTCTTCTCCCCATATCCCCTGACACCCGTACTATACAAGAATCTAGCTTTCTCTGCCTTAAAAATATCCATTGAAATATCATCTCAGAAATATCATCTCAATTCCTTTAAAAATAAACTAGTCCGAGGAGCGATGACCACAACGCTGCTGAGACACGCATCAAGTTCAAAGTGCTTGAATGAACCACTCAGAGGATAATTAGGGATGTGCAGTAAGTGATGTACCTGCAGCGACAACCAAACCGTGAACACCGATCAAGATCATCCATTTAAAGTATTCCTCTATAGGAAGATGGAGGAGTGTTTCTGGAAGATGTTATCTTATTAACTGTTCAAGTTAATGAACAATTAACACTAGTGATGGCGCAATTTTCATCAAATTTAGATATCCAGGCAGCTTGTGGCCTCCTCTGCTCTTTTCTCCGCAACAGATTAATTTAATACCCTGTTGGTGAATTTCCATAATTTGCACAACCAGTAACATTCACAAGAACTGAATAGAAAGATTGTGTTTTTGCACCTCACACCTGATGACCAGATTTTTCCCCGTGATGGAGAGGGAGCGCTGCTTCCACAGCTCCAGCTTCTTCCCCACCTTGGCTATCCGGTCCAGCCAATTCCTGTTACACGCCTCAGCCTTCCTGAACCAGATCCCCAGCACCTTCAAGAAGTCAGGCTTGATGACGAAGGGGATGGAAGATCGCTCGGGCCAGTTGCCAAAGAGCATGGCCTCGCTCTTCCTGCGGTTCACCCTGGCCCCCGTGGCCAACTCAAACTGCTCGCAGACGCTGATCAGTCTGCGGACCGACCCTGGATCCGATCAGAAGACGGCGCCATCGTCCATGTACAGGGAGGCATTGACCTGAGTGCCCCCACTGCCTGGCAATGTCACTCCTCTTATGCTCGCATCCTTCCTGATAGATTCGGCAAAGGGCTCAATGCAACAGACGAACAAGCCAGGGGAGAGAGGGCAACCCTGCCTGACTCCAGACCTGACGGGGAAGCTGTCTGATTCCCACCCATTAATTTGGACTGCACTATAGATATCGGTGTAGAGCAGTTGTATCCACTTCCTGATTCCCTCCCCAAAGCCCATTTTGGAGAGCACGTCCCTCATGTACGTGTGCGATATCCTGTCGAAGGCCTTCTCCTGGTCCAAGCTGACCAGGCAGGCATCCACCCGTCTGTCCTGCACGTAGGCAATGGTATCTCTCAGCAGCACCAGGCTGTCTGAGATTTTCCTGCCAGGTACAGCACAGGTTTGGTCCGGATGGATCATCTGTCCCAGAGCAGACTTGACCCGGTTGGCGATGGCCTTAGACAGGATCTTGTAGTCTACATTCAACAAAGTGATGGGTCTCCAATTCCTTATATCATTCATCTACCCCTTCTGCTTGTAGATTAGGGTGATGCTGCCCTTCCTCATAGAGGAGCCAGTGCTGCCGTCGCAGCTGCGGCTTGCCTGCAGTCCGCCTGTCTTTTGTGTTTTTTGTTGTTTTTGTATGAATTGTAGTTTTAATATGGTGTAGTGTTTGTATGTTATGTGGGGGGAGGGGTGGGAGGGAACGGGAACTGTAAAAAAGTCTCTCTCCCGAACGGAGACGCGACCTTTGTTTCTGTGTCGTGTCTCCGTTCCCGTTGCGGCCTACCACCGGCCATGCACCTGGGACCACCTGGGGCTCTGGTTCGCAGAGCCCGCGGCCCGGACTCACCACCTGCGGCGCTGGCTGCCTGCGGATGCTGCGGGAGCGGCTGTGACTCGTCTCCGGAGGCTCCGGCGCGGGCCGCGTGGACGTCGGAAGCCCGCAGGCCCCTGGGCGGGGGCCGACATCGGGAGCTCCGGCAGCGGCAGAGGCAGCATGTTCGCCCACCCCGAATCGTGGGGCTTGGGTCGGCCCGCCGCGGACCTTTCACCGTCCGGCGCGGCGCTCCAATGTCGGGAGGCCCGACCGCCCCGACGTGGCAAGTTCAACAGCCTGACCTCGGGAGAAGACGGCAGGGAAGAGAAAATACATTCTGGCCTTCCATCACAGTGAAAGGGACTGGAGGAGACTCACTGTGATGGATGTTTCTTTTGTTTGGTGTTAGTGTATGATTGTATGTTATTGCATTTTTATTGATTATTCTTATTGGTCTTAGCGTTTCAACTGCGGGTAATGTTTCATTTCACTACACATTTATGTGTATGTGACAAATAAACGACTATTGACTATTGATGCTGCCGGCTAGAAATATGTTGTACACTTCCAGCAGGTCCGGGCCCACCCAGTCCCACAGAGCCCAATACAACTCTGCCGGTAAGCCAACGATTCCGGGATTTTACTCGAGTCAAAGGAACGGATGGAGCCAGTCAGCTCCTCCAGGGTCAGTGGTTGGTCCAGACTCTCCCGCTTGCTGTCGTCCAAGACTTCCGTGGTGGAGGACAGGAAGTTCTGGGAGGCGGTGCTGTCTGTGGTCTTTTTATCGTACAGATCCTTATAAAAGGATCTGCAGATCTTTAGCATGTCTGTCTGCGAGGATGTTCCCCAGCCGTCCTCGTGCCTAAGGCTTTTGATCACAGAGCTCCCCCTGTGAACCTTATGGAAGAAGAAACGTGAGCACGTCTCATCCTGCTCAACGTGGCGGACCCTGGACCGGAAGATGATCTTGGAGGATTCAGAGGTAAAGAGCCGAGCTTGCCGGCCCTTCAACTCTCTCAGTTCCTCCCTCACATACCCCCCTCTCTTCTGCAGAAGGAGCAGTTGCTGCAAATCTGTCTGGAGTTGCCACAATTCCCTCTTACCCTGTCTTGCTCTCTGAACACCTTTGGAGACGAAGAACTTCTTGATGTTCTCCTTTGTTGCCTCCCACCAGAGTGTCGGGGAGTCAAAGAGGGGCCTCACAGTTCTCCAACATGCGTAGTCCCTCTTTAGCTCCTCAACGTTCTCCGGGGTCAACAGCTCCACATTTAACTTCCACGTCCCTCTGCCCGTCTTCCGGTCCTCCTGTAGGTGACAGGTGGCCTGAAGGAGGCAGTGGTCAAAGAAGAACACCGGCGCGAGGTCGGTGTGTCTGACCATGACGGCCCTCGATGTGAAGAGGAAGTCTATCCGGGACTGGGCTGAACCGTTCGGTCCTGACCAGGTGAACCGGGGCTGGGCTCCGCCTACAGGGTCGCTGAAGGCGTCGCGCAGCTTTGCATCTTTGACCGTCTCCACCAGGAGTTTGGAGGTGCCGTCCAGTCTGTGGCTGGCACTGCCGGATCGTCCAGCCGCATCGATGATGCAGTTGAAGTCACCGGCCAGAACGAGCGGTCTAGACGTGGCTAGCAGCGGTGGGAGCTGCTGGAGGACGGCCAACCGCTCGCTCCGCCTGGGTGAGGCACACACATTAATCAGCCGGAGCGGAGAACCACAGTACATAACATCCACCACCAGGAGACGCCCCCCCCCCCCCCCCCCCCCCCCCACCACCTCCCTTAGCTCAGTGATGGTGAAGCCCCCTCCCCGCAGCAAGATCCCGAAACCGGACGCACGACAATCATTGCCCCCCGACCATACCGACAGTCCGTGGGGCCACCATCGCGACCACCTCCGATAGCAGCGAAGGTGTGGCAGCCCGCACTCTTGTAAAAAAGTCACATCCGCCTTTACCTTGGCCAGGTACTGCAAGGCGTTGACACATCGCGCAGTGCTCTTCACACTGCGCACGTTTAGGCATGCCAGTTTCAGCTCCATTGTCCTTTAGAGTTCCAGACCGTCCTTCTCCCCCCGCATGAACATCGTCTGGGTGAGTTCCAGCACCTTTTCGTTGCACAGGTACTGGTACTGAGTGTTGACTTCCTCAGCACAGGGTGAGTTTTCTGGCGTGGCCACTGCGATGCTCCCGGTCTCCCGGAGCTGAGGCCCATTGGCCACTGCACTGCTCCCGGTCTCCCGGAGCTGGGACCCATTGGCCACTGCACTGCTCCCAGTTTCCTGGAGCTGGGGCCCATTGGCCACCGCACTGCTCCCGGTCTCCCGGAGCTGGGGCCCATTGGCCGTTTTGCCGCTCACGGTCTCCCTGGAGCTGGGGCCCATTGGCCGCTGCACTGCTCCCAGTCTCCTGGGGCTGGGGCCCGTTGGCACTGCTCCCAGTCTCCTGGGGATGGGGTCCGTTGGCACTGCTCCCAGTCTCCTGGGGATGGGGCCCGTTGGCACTGCTCCCAGTCTCCTGGGGCTGGGGACCGTTGGCACTGCTCCCAGTCTCCTTGGGCTGGGGGACAACAGACATGTTCTTCCTCTTACCTTCCTCCTCCCCCGTTTTCTTCCTCTGCCTCCGTTTTCGGCTCCTCCCGGTCGCCTCATCCTCCGACGCGGAGAGGTTGCTGGCCTCGTCCTGGGAGAGGACTCTTTTTTGGGACTTGCTTGCTCCCTCCGGCTTTTTCTCGGTGCGCAGAGCCTTCAGGGTTTTCCTCGACTGTACCAACTTCCAATCCTCGTGCCAACTTCCTGTTCCCCCTCTTCCATTGACTCGCCCTCCTGGGCAGGGGGCTGTGGGGTTCTGTCGGGCGGTTTGGGGCTCGAGGTAGTCGAGCTGTCATCGCCCCTGCTCTCCTTTCCTATTTGGGCTTTTGCCGTGGTAGTAGGCGTCTCGACCGCCCTGGGGGCGCTGGCAGCGGCCCCTCTTATCGCCTATGCATAAGTGCTAGCTCTTTTAGGGCAGGCCCTTTAAAGGTGGCCTCCCTCCCCACACAGGTTGCAGCTCTTACTTTCTTTACAGTCCCTTGTCTCGTGGACTTCTAGTTTGCAGTTTCTGCAGACGACTGTCCTGCATACTGCCGCCACGTGCCCAGGTTTGTTGCATTTCCTGCACACCATGGGCGAACACCGATGGCGAACACCGAGGGAGGGTGGATGATGAATCCCTTCCCGTCCACCCTCAGCTTCACCTTCACTTGCCTCTTGCTCGTCCAGATCCCGAACAAGTCCTTTATGTCCACACAGTTCCCTGCCCCTTCGACATAGCGCGCAAGGAAGGTGAGGACATCCACGACGGGCACATGTGGGTTAAACATGTGCACCGTGATCATCCGTTCCCTCTGGGTGGGGAGGGTGAAGAGCGGCTGCACCTTCAGGAGCGACAGCGGGGCTTCGTCCCCCTTCTCCCGGAAGTCTTGCAGCATCTTCTGCCATCCCGCCGGGTTCTGGAAGGTAATGTCAAAATATCCATTACCTGGGAAGTCCTGGAGGCAGAAGTTGTCCCCGGCCTTGAATCCACAGGCCTCCAGCAGCACCTTCTTGATGAAGAGGTCCTTTGAGAAAGGTGTCCCCTCCCTGAGGTCCTTCACCGATACTCGCAGGGTATTCCGGATACCCTGTCCTCCAGCTCCACTTGCTGCTGCCATCCCACCTGGATAAGGGTGTTAGGTTGGTTACCCAACCAGCATGGATCCATCCCTAAACCAGACTCCTGTTCCTGACCTCCGTTCCTCGTCAATGATCCACGACTCAATACAGATACTGCTCTTATAAGAACATTTAGGGTTGTAGAGGGGACAGAGTAACTCACCTACAATGGCAGTGAACTGTCTGAGATACAGGGAGTGTGGGTTGTAAGTTTAAATAACCCGCTCTGATCGTGAATTGGTTTAAAGGTTTAAATCCGCATCGTTACTCTGCCAATGAGTTGTTGTCAGGGCGGCGCCTGGAGCGACTTCTCTGGTTTAATCACTGATCTGGGCGGTGCTGATCCACTCAGTAGATCTGAACAACCTGCACTTTACACCAAACCCCCATGTAAACCCTCATCTACAGTCGCTCCCTGCACCCTAGACACACCGGAGTAACCCAGCGGGACAGGCAGCGTCTCCGGGGGAATGGCCTCCTCCTGCACCTATTTTCTGTTTCCATGCTCTCTCTCTCGACCCCCTCTCTCTCGTGCCCTCTCTCTCTCGCCCCCTCTCTTTCTCGCTCTCTCTCCCCTCCCATCTCTATCTTTCGCTCTCTGTCTCCTCTCCCCTTGCTCTCTCTCTTCCTCTCTCCTCCTCTCTTTCTCTCTCTCTCTCTCCCTCTCTCCCCCCCTTCACCTCCCCCCTTCACTTCACCCCCTTCACCTCCCCCCCTTCACCCCCCTTCACCTCCCCCCCCTTCACCCCCCCTTCGCCTCCCCCTTCACCTCCCCCCTTCCTCCACTCAATGGTATAATGTCTTGCACCCTAGAAACGGAACAACTAGATTCTTACTGAAGAAGGGTCTCGACCCGAAACGTCACCTATCCGTGTTCTCCACAGATGCTGCCTGACCCGCTGAGTTTGTCTGCTCCTCTCCCCCACCACTCTCCCCCCCTTCCCTCCACTCTTCCCCTTCCCACCTCCATCCACTCTCCCCCCCTTCCCTCCTCCCTCCACTCTCCCCCCCTTCCCTCCACTCTCTTCCCCATCCCCACCTCTCTCTTCCCCCCTCCACTCTTCCCCTTCATACCTCCATCCACTCTCCCCCCCCTTCCCTCCTCCCTCCAACCCCCCCCTTCCCTCCCCCACTCTTTGGTACAATAGTAAATTGTTCCCAGTGTGTGTCGGACAGAGCTCGTGCGATCGCCGGTTGGCGTAGACTTGATGGGCCGAAGGGCCTGTTTCAAGGCTGTATCTCCAAACTAAACGTTAAACACACTTTCCTTCACATTACTTGGTTGACTGACGCTGAATCCAGTGTCTGATCTACAGGGAGGAAGTGGCTCTACACAGAGCTAGTGTGAACGGGCGATCAATGGTCGGTGCGGACTCAGTGGGCCAAAGGGCCCGAATGATCAGCCATGATCACATTGAATGGCGGTGCAGGCTCGAAGGGCCGAATGGCCTCCTCCTGCACCTATTTCCTATGTTTCTATGAATCCATGCAGTATATCTAAAAAGCTTTGAGTTCATGCATAGAAACAGAGAAAATAGGTGCAGGAGGAGGCCATTCGGCCTTTTGAGCCAGTACCGCCATTCAATACATTCATGGCTGATCACCTAAAATCAGTACCCCGTTCCTGCTTTCTCCCCACATCCCTTGATTCCGTTAGCCCTCAGAGCTAAATTCATCCGGAGAATTGGCCTCCACTGTCTTCTGTGGCAGAGAATTCCACAGATTCACAACTCTCTGGGTGAAAACGTTTTTCCTGATCTCAGTCCTAAATGGCCGACCCCTTATTCTTAAACTGTGTGACCCCTGGTTCTGGACTCCCCCAACATGGGGAACATTTTTCCTGCATCTAGCCTGTCTAATCGTAGGTTTACTAGGTTAATTCCCGGAATGGCGGGACTGTCATATGTTGAAAGACTGGAGCAACTAGGCTTGTACTCACTGGAATTTAGAAGGATGAGAGGGGATCTTATCGAAACATATAAGATTATTAAGGGGTTGGACACGTTAGAGGCAGGAAACATGTTCCCAATGTTGGGGGAGTCCAGAACCAGGGGCCACAGTTTAAGAATAAGGGGTAGGCCATTTAAAACGGAGATGAGGATAAACGTTTTCAGTCAGAGAGTTGTGAATCTGTGGAATTTACTGCCTCAGAAGGCAGTGGAGGCCAATTCTCTGAATGCATTCAAGAGAGAGCTAGATAGAGCTCTTAAGGATAGCGGAGTCAGGGGGTATGGAGGCAGGAACGGGGTACTGATTGAGAATGATCAGCCATGATCACATTGAATGGCGGTGCTGGCTCGAAGGGCTAAATGGCCTCCTCCTGCACCTATTGTCTCATCCCTTAAGAATTTTGCATGTTTCTATAAGATCCCCTCTCATCCATGTAAATTCCAGTGAACACAAGCCCAGTCGACCCATTCTTTCATCGTACGTCAGTCCCGCCATCCTGGGGATTGACCTGGTGAACCTACGCTGCACTCCCTCAATGGCAAGAATATTGAGCAGGCGACTCTGGAGACTGATAAGTATAAGAAAATAACTGCAGATGCTGGTACAAATCGAAGGTATTTATTCACAAAATGCTGGAGTAACTCAGCAGGTCAGGCAGCATCTCAGGAGAGAAGGAATGGGCGACGTTTCGGGTCGAGACCCTTCTTCAGACTGATGTCAGGGGGGCGGGACAAAGGAAGGATATAGGTGGAGATAGGAAGATAGAGGGAAAACTGGGAAGTGGGAGGGGAAGAGAGGGACAGAGGAACTATCTAAAGTTGGAGAAGTCGATGTTCATACCTCTGGGCTGCAAACTGCCCAGGCGAAATATGAGCTGCTGTTCCTCCAATTTCCGGTGGGCCTCACTATGGCACTGGAGGAGGCCCATGACAGAAAGGTCAGACTGGGAGTGGGAGGGGGAGTTGAAGTGCTCGGCCACCGAGAGATCAGTTTGGCCAACGCGGACCGAGCGCAGGTATTGAGCGAAGCGATCGCCGAGCCTGCGCTTGGTTTCGCCGATGTAAATAATTTGACATCTGGAGCAGCGGGTGCAATAGATGAGGTTGGAGGAGGTGCAGGTGAACATCTGTCTCACCTGGAAAGACTGTTTGGGTCCTTGGATAAAGTTGTTGATGAAAATCATTGCTTTATTTGCCCACTGTCCATTCAGCAGCATCATCCCCGGCCGCCCAATGTCCTGACAGGCAGAAGATACTGAAGCTACAAAACATGTCCCACCAGGCTCAGGGGCACGAGGAGGTGAACGAGGGCGATGGGTAAAGGGGGGGAATGGTGGTGGGATGGGGTGGAAGAAGGGGTAGTGGGGGTGGGGTGGGTCGGAGTGACGGGGGGAGGAGGATGGGTGGGTGGAGGGGTGTGGGATGGGTGGAGATGGAGGGGTGGGGTGACGAGGGAATGGGGTGCGGTAGAATGGGGAGTGGTGGGATGGGGGTGGGGGGAAGAAGTTTGGTGGGGGGAAGGGGGTGGGGCGATGGGGGGTAGCAGGGGTGGGGAGGAGGGGTGGGGAGTGGTGGGAGAGGGGTGAGGGTGAGAGAAGGGTTGGGGTGGGAGAGGAGGCGGTGGGAGGGATGGGAGTTGGATAGGATAAGGGGTGAAGAAGGGTCTCGACCCAAAACTTCACCCATTCCTTCTCTCCAGAGATGCTGCCTGACCCGCTGAGTTACTGCAGCACTCTATGAAACGTCACCTATCCATGTTCTCCAGAGATGCTGCCACAGTTTAAGAATAAGGGGTAGGCCATTTAGAACGGAGATGAGGAAGAACTTTTTCAGTCAGAGAGTGGTGAAGGTGTGGAATTCTCTGCCTCAGAAGGCAGTAGAGGCCAGTTCGTTGGATGCTTTCAAGAGAGAGCTGGATAGAGCTCTTAAGGATAGCGGAGTGAGGGGGTATGGGGAGAAGGCAGGAACGGGGTACTGATTGAGAGTGATCACCCATGATCGCATTGAATGGTGGTGCTGGCTCGAAGGGCTGAATGGCCTACTCCTGCACCTATTGTCTATTGTCTATTGACCCGCTGAGTTACTCCAGCACTCTGTGAAACGTCACCTATCCATGTTCTCCACAGATGCTGCCTGACCCGCTGAGTTACTCCAGCACTGTGAAACTTCACCTATCCATGTTCTCCACAGATGTTGCCTGACCCGTTGAGTTACTCCAGCACTCTGTGAAACGTCACCTATCCATGTTCTCCACAGATGCTGCCTGACCCGCTGAGTTACTCCAGCATTTTGTATTTATCAAGGGAGGTTATATTTCAGTTATGTTGGGCATTGGTAGGAATACATTTGGAGGTGTATTCAGAATTCAACTCTGCATTTAAGGATGGATATTAATATGTTGGAAGGAGTCAGGGGAGGTTTATTAAGAGAGTTGAGAGTGCTTATTGTTAAACAAAAGGCACAAAGTGCTGGAGTAACTCAGGCAGCATCTGTGGAGAACATGAATAGGTGACGTTTCAGGTTGGGACCCTTCTTCAGACTGAAGACCGACCCGAAATGTCACCTGCCTGTTTTCTCCAGAGACGCTGCCTGACTGAAGTTCCCGACCCGAAACGCCCCCTGTCCATAAGTTCTAGGAGCGGAATTAGGCCATTCGGCCCATCAAGTTTACTCTGCCATTCAATCATGGCTGACTATCGTTCCTTCTCAACCCCATTCTCCTCATATCCCCTGACACCCGTACTAATCAGATCAACCTGTCCATGTTCTCCAGAGATGCTGCCTGACCCGCTGAGTTCCTCCAGCAGTTTGTGTCTATCTTTGGTATAAACCAGCATCTGCAGTTCATTTTCCTTTTAACCTCAGAAGAAGGGTCTAAAGACTGGAGCGACTAGGCTTGTATACACTGGAATTTAGAAGGATGAGAGGAGATCTTATCGAAACGTATAAGATAATTAAGGGGTTGGACACGTTAGAGGCAGGAAACATGTTCCCAATGTTGGGGGAGTCCAGAACAAGGGGCCACAGTTTAAGAATAAGGGGTAGGCCATTTAGAACTGAGATGAGGAAAACTTTTTCAGTCAGAGAGTTGTGAATCTGTGGCATTCTCTGCCTCAGGGTTTTGGTGACTGTCTTCGGTGTGAAGCAGTAAAGGCAGATCCTTGTCCCACAGCTACAAGGTGTGATGTGGTGAGGGGAGGCTGCTGCTGCTGTTTGTGGGCCTGTTGGCCTGGGCTAGACTGGGGGCCAAGGCTGCAAGGCTAAAGGCAGAAGGGAAAGGCCGGCAGTGCAACTCCGGGCCCAGGCTGTGGGTCCTGGGCTAGGCCGCTGCCCCACCACAAGGACTAGAACTCTAGGCCCAGGCTGTGGGTCCAAGGCTAGGCCGCTGCCCCACCACAAGGAGCAGAACTCTAGGCCCAGGCTGTGGGTCCTGGGCTAGGCCGCTGCCCCACCACAACCATATAACCATATAACAATTACAGCACGGAAACAGGCCAGTTTGGCCCTTGTAGTCCATGCCGAACACTTTCTGCGACCTCGTCCCATCTACCTGCTCTCAGACCAGAACTCCAGGCCCAGGCTGCTGATCAACTCCAGGCCCAGGCTGTGGGGTCCAAGGCTAGGCCGCCGCCCCACCACAAGGGACAGAACTCCAGGCCCAGGCTGTGGGTCCAAGGCTAGGCCGCTGTCCCACCACAAGGTGCAGAACTCCAGGCCCAGGCTGTGGGGTCCAAGGCTAGGCCGCTGCCCCAACACAAGGACTAGAACTCCAGGCCCAGGCTGTGGGTCCCGGGCTAGGCCGCGCCGTGGGGGCTGCTGGGAGTTGTAGTCCAACCATGCCAGGAAGTGGCCGCCATGGCGACGGCGGTGAGGGAGGGAGCCTCTCACTCTTTCTCTCACTCTTTCTCTCTCTCCCTCTCTCTCTCCCCCTCTCTCTTTTTCTCTCTCTCTTTTTCTCTCTCTCTCTATCTCTTTTTTTCTCTCTCTCTCTCTCTCTCTCTCTCTCTCTCTCTCTCTCTCTCTCTCTCTCTCTGTCTATCTCTCTCCTCCCCCTCTCTGTTTCCTCCCCCTCCCCCTCTCTCTCCCTCCCCCCATCTCTGTCTCCTCCCCCTCTCCCTCTCTCTCTTATTATATTTCATATTTCAGATACAGCGCGGAAACAGGCCTTTTCGGCCCACCAAGTCCGCACCGCCCAGCGATTCCCGCACATTAACACTATCCTACACACACTAGGGACAATTTTTTTACATTTAACCTTACATACCTGTACGTCTTTGGAGTGTGGGTGGAAACCGAAGATCTCGGAGAAAACCCACGCAGGTCACGGGGAGAACGTACAAACTCCGTACAGACGGCCCTCGTAGTCAGGATCGAACCTGAGTCTCCGGCGCTGCATTCGCTGTAAGGCAGCAACTTTACCGCTGCGCCACCGTCTCTCTCTCTCTCCCCTCCCTCTAAATCTCTCTCCTCTCCTCTCCTCCCCACCTTCTCCCACCTTCTCTCTCTCTGCTCTCTCTCTCCCCTCTCTCTCTCTATCTATGTCTCTATCTCTCTCTCTCTCCCTCCCTCTCTATCTCTCTTCCCCACCCTCTCTCTCTCTCTCCCTCCATCTCTCTCTCCTTCCATCTCTCTCTCCCTCCCCCCCTCTCTCTCTCTCTCCCTCCCTCCCTCCCTCCCTGCCCCCTCTCTCCTCCCCTTTCTCTCTCTCTCTCTCCCCTCTCTATCTATTTCTCTATCTCTTCCTCTCCTTCTCTCTCCCTCTCTCTCTCTCTCTCTCTCTCCCTTTCTATCTGCTCTCTCTCTCTCTCTGCTCTCTCCCCCTCTCTCTCTCTCATCCCCCCTCTCTGTCTCCTCCCCCTCTCTCTCTCTCCTCCCTCTATCTCTCTCTCTCTCTCTCTCTCTCTCTCTCTCTCTCTCTCTCTCTCTCTCTCTCTCTCTCTCTCTCTCTCTCTCTCTCTCTCTCTCTCTCTCTCTCTCTCTCTCTCTCTCTCTCTCTCTCTCTTCTCTCTCTCTCTCTCTCTCTCTCTCTCTCCTCCCCTCTCCCTCTCTCTCCCTCGCTCTCACCCCTCCCCTCTCTCTCTCCTCCCCCCTCTCCCTCTCTCTCTCAAAGGGATGATGAGCGGGTGTTGTGGGACTGGGAGAGTTGCAGTGTGGGGACCGCTGTACGTGGGGGGGGGGGGGGGTGACAGAGCACCCCGTGTCTGGGTGTCGGGGAACGGGTTTGCTGCTGTCCTGTCTCTGTGGCAGATGTGACCAGATGTGTCCATGGTCCCAGATCCCAAAGTTTACGACAAGATCCTTGTGGAACATGGAACAGTTCACACTATGTCCGTGCTGTCGGGGTCTGGGGAAAAGGCAGGAACGGGGTACTGACTGTGGATGATCAGCCATGATCACGGCGAATGGCAGTGCTGGCTCGAAGGGCCGAATGGCCTCCTCCTGCACCTGTTGTCTATGTTTCTATGTTTCCCCGATGACTTGGATAGATTAGGCGAGTGGGCAAATGCATGGCAGATGCAATATAATGTGGATAAATGTGAGGTTATCCACTTTTGTGGCAAGAACAGGAAAGCAGAGTATTACCTGAATGGTGACCGATTAGGAGAAGGGGAGATGCAACGTGACCTGGGTGTCGTGGTACACCAGTCATTGAAAGCAAGCGTGCAGGTGCAGCAGGCAGTGAAGAAAGCGAATGGTATGTTGGCATTCATAGCAAGAGAATTTGAGTTTAGGAGCAGGGAGGTTCTACTGCAGTTGTACAGGGCCTTGGTGAGGCCGCACCTGGAGTATTGTGTGCAGTTTTGGTCTCCTAATCTGAGGAAAGACGTTCTTGCCTTAGAGGGAGTACAGAGAAGGTTCACCAGATTGATCCCTGGGATGGCGGGACTTTCATATGAGGAAAGACTGGATAGACTAGGCTTATACTCGCTGGAATTTAGAAGACTGAGGGGGGATCTTATAGAAACATATAAAATTCTTAAGGGGTTGGAGAGGCTAGATGCGGGAAGATTGTTTGCCGATGTTGGGGAAGTCCAGAACCAGGGGTCACAGCTTAAGAATAAGGGGGAAGACTTTTAGGACCGAGATGAGAAAACATTTCTTCACACAGAGAGTGGTGATTCTGTGGAATTCTCTGCCACAGAAGGTAGTTGAGGCCAGTTCATTGGCTATATTTAAGAGGGAGTTAGATGTGGCCCTTGTGGCTAAAGGGATCAGGGGGTATGGAGAGAAGGCAGGTACGGGATACTGAGCTGGATGATCAGCCATGATCATATTGAATGGCGGTGCGTACATGCTCGAAGGGCCGAATGGCCTACTCCTGCACCTATTTTCTATGTTTCTATGTTTCTCCGTGAACGACGATCAGACGTCGCCCGCTCTGGGCGAAGGACAAACAAACCTCCCCTGGCCCCGCCCTCCGCCCCGGGATCCGCACCCCGGCCCCGCCCTTCTCCCCTGGCCCCGCCCTCCTCTCCTGGCCCCGCCCCGGACCCGCTGCGTGATGGCTGCTCGGCGAAGTGCGCGTGCGCGGCTCTGGGCGGCCTCCGCTGCGTCATGCGGAATGTACGCGTGCGCGCACCGGGGCCGGGGAGGGCCGGGGCCTGGAGAGCCGGGGGGGGGGGCTTGGAGAGCCGGGGAGGGGGGGGGGCTTGGCGTGGAGAGCCGGGGGGGGGGGGGGCTTGGCGTGGAGAGCCGGGGGGGCGGGTGAGCCCGGGGGGGGAGGGGCGGGAGAGCCGACGGGGGGGCGGCGGGTGAGCCCGGGGGGAGGGGCGGGTGAGCCCGGGGGGGGGGGCGGGTGAGCCCGGGGGGAGGGGCGGGTGAGCCCGGGGGGGAGGGGCGGGAGAGCCGGGGGGGAGGGGCGGGTGAGCCCGGGGGGGGGGGGCGGGAGAGCCGGAAGGGGAGGGTCCGGAGCGGGAGTCTCCCTTTTCTCTGTCCCGCTTCACCAGGGCGTTTCTCCACAGCCTGGAGTGGGTCGCCAACCGGGACCAGGACACCGCCAGGATGCGGCGCTCTCTCTGCACGGCCGTACATCTGCTGTGCCTGCTGGCAGGTAGAGACATGGGGGGGAGAGAGAGTGAGAGGATGGGGGGAGAGATGGGGGGGGAGAGATGGGGGGAGAGAGATGGAGGGCGAGAGAGGGATGGGGAGAAAGAGATGGAGGGAGGGAGAGGGAGAGGGGGAGAGATGTGGAGCGAGAGATGGGAAGACGGGGAGAGATGGGGAGATGGCTGAGACATGGGGGGAGAGGGAAAGAGATGGGGAGAGAGGGAAAGAGATGGGGGAGAAAGAGAGAGATGGGGAGAGAGAGAGAGATGGGGAGAAAGGGAGAGATGGGGAAAAAGAGAGATGGGGGAGAAAGAGACAGATGGGGAGAGACAGATGGAGATGGGGAGAGACAGGGAGTGAGGGAGAGGGGGAGAAATGGAGGGAGGGGGGAAGGAGGGAGGGAGAGAGAGGGGGTAGAGAGAGAGAGAACGAGAGCTGCTGTCCACGGAGTTGGGAGTGGACAATTGTCAGTCAAACACTGTACTGGGGTAACTCAGCGGGTTGGGCCTCATCTACATGAACTACAACAATTGTTCATCCCAGTTTGGCAAAAGAACAAACCAGGTCCAGCAGAGGAGGATAAAGGGCTTAAGTAGGAAAGGGGAAATAGATTATGAGAGAAAACTGACAGGGAACATAAAAACTGACTGCAAAAGCTTTTATAGATACGTGAAGAGAAAAAGACGAGTTAAGACAAATGTAGGTCCCTTGCAGTCGGAAACAGGTGAATTGATCATAGGTAACAAGGAGATGGCAGACCAATTGAACAACTACTTTGGTTCTGTCTTCACTAGGGAAGACATAAACAATCTGCCGGAAATAGCAGGGGACCGGGGGGTCTAACGAGATGGAGGAACTGAGGGTAATCCAGGTTAGTCGGGAAGTGGTGTTAGGTAAATTAAATGGATTAAAGGCCGATAAATCCCCAGGGCCAGATAGGCTGCATCCCAGAGTGCTTAAGGAAGTAGCCTCAGAAATAGTGGATGCATTAGTGATAATTTTTTTTAACTCTTTAGATTCTGGAGTAGTTCCTGAGGATTGGAGGGTAACTAATGTAACCCCACTTTTAAAAAGGGAGGGAGAGAGAAAACGGGGAATTATAGACCAGTTAGCCTAACATCGGTAGTGGGGAAAATGCTAGAGTCAGTTATTAAAGATGGGATAGCATCACATTTGGAAAGTGGTGAAATCATCGGACAAAGTCAGCATGGATTTATGAAAGGCAAATCATGCCTGACGAATCTTATAGAATTTTTCGAGGATGTAACTAGTAGAGTGGATAAGGGAGAACCAGTCGATGTGTTATATCTGGACTTTCAGAAGGCCTTCGACAAGGTCCCACATAGGAGATTGGGGTACAAATTTAAAGCACATGGTATTGAGGGTTGAGTGTTGAGGTGGATAGAGAATTGGTTGGCCGACAGGAAGGAAAGAGTAGGAATAAATGGGTCCTTTTCGGAATGGCAGGCAGTGACTAGTGGGGTACCGCTAGGCTCAGTGCTGGGACCCCAGTTATTTACAATATATATTAATGATTTGGACGAGGGAATTGAATGCAATATCTCTAAGTTTGCGGATGACACGAAGCTGGGTGGCAGTGTTAGCTGCGAGGAGGATGCTAGGAGGCTGCAGAGTGACTTGGAAAGATTAGGAGAGTGGGCAAATGCATGGCAGATGCAATATAATGTGGATAAATGTGAGGTTATCCACTTTGGCGGCAAGAACAGGAAAGCAGAGTATTACCTGAATGGTGGCCAATTAGGAAAAGGGGAGATGCAACGTGATCTGGGTGTCATGGTTCACCAGTCATTGAAAGCAAGCGTGCAGGTGCAGCAGTCAGTGAAGAAAGCGAATGGTATGTTAGCATTCATAGCAAGAGGATTTGAGTATAGAAGCAGGGAGGTTCTGCTGCAGTTGTACAGGGCCTTGGTGAGACCGCACCTGGAGTATTGTGTACAGTTTTGGTCTCCTAATCTGAGGAAAGAAATTCTAGCCTTAGAGGGAGTACAGAGAAGGTTCACCAGATTGATCCCTGGGATGGCAGGACTTTCATATGAAGAAAGACTGGATAGACTAGGCTTATACTCGCTGGAATTTAGAAGACTGAGGGGGGATCTTATTGAAACATATAAAATTCTTAAGGGGTTGGAGAGGCTAGATGCGGGAAGATTGTTCCCGATGTTGGGGAAGTCCAAAACCAGGGGTCACAGCTTAAGGATAAGGGGGAAGTCTTTTAGGACCGAGATGAGAAAACATTTCTTCACACAGAGAGTGGTGAGTCTGTGGAATTCTCTGCCACAGAAGGTAGTTGAGGCCAGTTCATTGGCTATATTTAAGAGGGAGTTAGATGTGGCCCTTGTGGCTAAAGGGATCAGGGGGTATGGAGAGAAGGCAGGTACAGGTTACTGAGCTGGATGATCAGCCATGATCATATTGAATGGCGGTGCAGGCTCGAAGGGCCGAATGGCCTACTCCTGCACCTATTTTCTATGTTTCTATCTGGAGAGAAGGAATGGGTGACTTTTCGGGTTGAGATCCTTCTCTGAAGAACCCGAAACGTCACCCATTCCTTCTCTCCAGAGATGCTGCCTGACCTGCTGAGTTAGCACAGCATTTTGTGAATAAACCCATTCCTTCTCTCCAGAGATGCTGCCTGACCCGCTGAGTTACTCCAGCACTCTGTGAAACGTCACCTATTCCTTCTCTCCACAGATGCTGCCTGACCCGCTGAGTTAGCCCAGCATTTTGTGTCTACATTCATCAGTGAAAATGTCATTTAGCTTAGTGATACGGCGCAGAAACAGACCCTTCGGCCCACCGGGTACGCAGCGACCAGCGATCAGGCCGCACTAACGCTACCCTTCACACACACAAGGGACAATCTCTAAATTTACAAAAGCCAATTAACCTACAAGCCTATCGGTCTTGAGAGGTTTGGAGGGAAGAGTGTCAGTAGTAAAGAAAGCAAACTCAGTTATTTCAAGAGGGCTTGTGTACAAAAACAGGGGGTGTTATGCTGAGGCTCTACAAGGCACTGGTCAGGCCCCATTTGGAATATTGTCAGCAATTTTCGCTGTACTTGCTGGAGTTTAGAAGAATGAGGGGGGACCTCATTGAAACCTACCGAATAGTGAAAGACCCGGATAGGGTGGATGTGGAGAGGGTGTTTCCACTAATGGGAGAGTCTAGGACCAGAGGGCACAGCCTCAGAATGAAAGGTCGTTCCTTCAGGAAGGAGATGAGGAGGAATTTCTTTAGTCAGAGGGTGGTGAATCTGTGGGATTCTTTGCCACAGACGGCTGTGGAGGCCACAAGTCAGTGGATCTGGTCTCCAAATTTGAGGAAGGATATTCTTGCTATTGAGGGCGTGCAGCGTAGGTTTACTAGGTTAATTCCCGGAATGGTGGGATTGTCGTATGTTGAAAGGCTGGAGCGATTGGGCTTGTATACACTGGAATTTAGAAGGATGAGAGGAGATCTTATTGAAACGTATAAGATTATTAAGGGGTTGGACACGTTAGAGGCAGGAAACATGTTCCCAATGTTGGGGGAGTCCAGAACAAGGGGCCACAGTTTAAGAATAAGGGGTAGGCCATTTAGAACTGAGATGAGTTGTGAATCTGTGGAATTCTCTGCCTCAGAAGGCAGTGGAGGCCAATTCTCTGAATGCATTCAAGAGAGAGCTGCATAGATCTCTTAAGGATAGCGGAGTCAGGGGATATGGGGAGAAGGCAGGAACGGGGTACTGATTGAGAATGATCAGCCATGATCACATTGAATGGGGGTGCTGGCTCGAAGGGCCGAATGGCCTCCTCCTGCACCTATTGTCTATTGGATATTTTTAAGGCAGAGATAGATAAATTGTTGGTCAGTGCGGGTGTCAGGGGTTATGGGGAGAAGGCAGGAGAATGGGGTTAGGATGGAGAGATAGATCAGCCGTGATTGAATGGTGGAGTAGACCTGATGGGCCGAATGGCCCAATTCTACAACTATCACTTATGACCTAAACCGGAGATCCCGGAGACAACCCATGCAGGTCACGGGGAGAACGTACAGATTCCACACAGACAGCACCCGTGGTCAGGATCGAACCCTGGTCTCTGGCGCTGTGAGGCAACAGCTCTACCGCTGTGCCACCATTGTACATCATGATGTATCTATCTGTACGTCGTTGGTGAGACCACAGTTCTAGCGCCCAGCTACAGGGAGGTGGCATGGTGCTGGAGAGGGTGCAGAAGGGATAGACCAGCTTGGCACGGGCACAGTGGGGGTTAGGTTACAGGGAGCCACTGCACAGGGTAGGTCCCTACTCTGGGGATGAGGGGGATTCTTGTTGAGGTGTATAAAACCATGAGGAGCGTTGGTAATGTGGATGGTCACAGGCCTATTCCCCAGGGTGTGGTGGTCTTAAACAAGAGTGTAGACGCAATAAGCTGGAGTAACTCAGCGGGTCAGGCAGCATCTGTGGAGAACATGGATAGGTGACGTTTCACAGAGTGCTCGAGTAACTCAGCGGGTCAGGCAGCATCTGTGGAGAACATGGATAGGTGACGTTTCACAGAGTGCTGGAGTAACTCAGCGGGTCAGGCAGCATCTATGGAGAACATGGATAGGTGACGTTTCACAGAGTGCTGGAGTAACTCAGCGGGTCAGGCAGCATTTGTGGAGAAAAGGAATAGATGATGTTTTGATTCGAGAACCTTCTTCAGACTGACTCTCATATCGATACCCCTCCCTGCAGCTTCACATTTCACTACTCTCCTCATCTGACCCCCTTTCTGACTCCTTTCACCTTTAGCTTCACCTTTTTATGAATGAATGAATAAGTTGATGAATGAATGAATAAGTTTATTGGCCAAGTATGTGCACATTCAAGGAATGTGCCTTGGTGCTCTGCTCACAAATGACAACACAAACACACAGTTCCCGGGAGAGGGGGGGGTCAGGTTCAATGGGAATGTGAGGGGCAGTGTTTCTGTGGGTGATGAAGCAGGCAGGTACAATGACCATGTTGTGTTGCAGGTCTCCACACTGCGGCTCTGTGCGGTACAAGAACGTCGGCCACCGTGGGCTCGGTCACCACTGTCCCCGTGGGTGGGACGGTGAGGTTCCCCGTCCAGCCCCACAGCCACGAGAAGATCACGGTGGCAATGTGGCGTCTCCATCCCGACCTGCCGATCCTGGATTGGAAGTCTTACAGCCCGGAGAGACCGTCCTCGATCCACCCGTCCTACAAGGACAGAGTCCGCTTCCGACTGGACGGTGTCATCGAGCTGTGGGCCGTGGCGCTCGGTGACCAGGGGACCTACGAGATAGAGACAAACTACTTTGGCAGGGAGCCGAGGAACCGTGACATGTAGCACTTTGAGCTGCGCGTGGTCTGTGATTAGCGGCGTGCAGAGTTGTACAGCACCCAAACACCCTTTGGCCCACACTCTTCGAACCTTGTCAAAGGCTTTCTGAAAGTCAAGGCTTTCTAATGCAGAAGTTGCAGGATCAATTTATCCCAAAGAGGAGGAAAGATTCCAAGGGGAGTAAGAGGCACCCGTGGCTGACAAGGGAAGTCAAGGACAGCATAAAAATAAAAGAGCAGAAGTACAACAAAGCAAAGAGGAGTGGGAAGCCAGAGGATTGGGACTCTTTTAAAGAGCAACAGAAGATGACTAAGAAGGCAATATGGGGAGAAACGATGAGGTACGAGGGTAAACTAGCCAATAATATAAAGGAGGATAGTAAAAGCTTTTTTAGGTATGTAAAGAGGAAAAAAATAGTCAAGGCAAATGTGGGTCCCTTGAAGACAGAAGATGGGGAATTTATTATGGGAAACAAGGAAATGGCAGACGAGTTGAACCGGTACTTTGGATCTGTCTTCACTAAGGAAGATACAAACAATCTCCCAGATATTCTCGTGACCAGAGATCCCAGGGTGACAGAGGAACTGAAGGAGATTAACATTAGGCAGGAAATAGTGTTGGGTAGACTGATGGGACTGAAGGCTGATAAATCCCCAGGGCCTGATGGTCTGCATCCCAGGGTACTTGGAGGTGGCTCTAGAAATTGTGGACGGATTGGCGATCATTTTCCAATGTTCTATAGATTCAGGATCAGTTCCTGTGGATTGGAGGGTAGCTAATGTTATCCCACTTTTAAGGAAGGAGGGAGAGAGAAAACTGGAAATTATAAACCAGTTAGTCTGACATCAGTGGTGGGGAAGATGCTGGAGTCAATTATAAAAGACAAAATTGTGGAGCATTTGGATAGCAGTAACAGGATCGTTCCGAGTCAGCATGGATTTACGAAGGGGAAATCATGTTGAATAATCTTCTGGAATTTCTTGAGGATGTAACTAGGAAAATTGACTGGGAAGAGCCGGTGGATGTGGTGTACCTCGACTTTCAGAAAGCCTTCGACAAGGCCCCACATAGGAGATTAGTGGGCAAAATTAGAGCACATGGTATTGGGGGTAGGGTACTGACATGGATAGAAAATTGGTTAACAGACAGAAAGCAAAGAGTGGGGATAAATGGGTCCCTTTCAGAATGGCAGTCAGTAACTAGTGGGGTACCGCAAGGTTCGGTGCTGGGACCACAGCTATTTACAATATATATTAATGACTTGGATGAAGGGATTAAAAGCACCATTAGCAAATTTGCAGATAATACAAAGCTGGGTGGTAGTGTGAGCTGTGAGGAAGATGCTATGAGGTTGCAGGGTGAATTGGACAGGTTGCGTGAGTGGGCAGATGCATGGCAGATGCAGTTTAATGTGGATAAGTGTGAGGTTATCCACTTTGGTTTGTAAGAATAAGAAGGCAGATTATTAAATGAATGGTGTCAAGTTAGGAAAAGGAGACGTACAACGAGATCTGGGTGTCCTAGTGCATCAGTCACTGAAAGGAAGCATGCAGGTACAGCAGGCAGTGAAGAAAGCCAATGGAATGTTGGCCTTCATAACAAGAGGAGTTGAGTATAGGAGCAAAGAGGTCCTTCTGCAATTGTATAGGGCCCTAGTGAGACCGCACCTGGAGTACTGTGTGCAATTTTGGTCTCCAAATTTGAGGAAGTATATTCTTGCTATTGAGGGCGTGCAGTGTAGGTTTACTAGGTTAATTCCCAGAATGGCGGGACTGTCATATGTTGAAAGAATGGAGCGGCTCGGCTTGTATACACTGGAATTTAGAAGGATGAGAGGAGATCTTATTGAAACATATAAGATTATTAAGGGGTTGGACACGTAAGAGGCAGGAAACATGTTCCCAATGTTGGGGGAGTCCAGAACAAGGGGCCACAGTTTAAGAATAAGGGGTAGGCCATTTAGAACTGAGATGAGGAAAAACTTTTTCAGTCAGAGAGTTGTGAAACTGTGGAATTCTCTGCCTCAGAAGGCAGTGGAGGCCAATTCTCTGAATGCATTCAAGAGAGAGCTAGATAGAGCTCAAGGATAGCGGAGTCAGGGGGTATGGGGAGAAGGCAGGAACGGGGTACTGATTGAGAATGATCAGCCATGATCGCATTGAATGGTGGTGCTGGCTCGAAGGGCCGAATGGCCTACTCCTGCACCTATTGTCTATTGTCAAGGACCACAAATGGATATAGGGCAGTAAATCTCTGGGAATCTCCAACCAAGAGACTCTTAGAGGTTTAACCTGTTGGATATATTTATACCAGGGGAAGATACATTTTTGAAAATTTGGGGAACTGAAATCAAAGGGAATGGGACAAAGCGGAGGCGTTCAGTCCTGGGCTGGATCAGCCATGACCACATTGTGGGGATTAACATTGAAATCTAGAACGTGGCGCACACAGCAGATTGATCATCTATATCCGGTTCCCATCAGCACTGGGTGGTCACCGTGGGGGAATTTGCTCTGTCTGTTTTACCCACCTTTGTTCACCATAGAATGACATCCCATTCTACATCATAGACAGGCCATTCGCCCATCCTATCCAGTCAAGATTTCTGCTCCACTCAACATCCCTCCCATCTACTCACCACACCCGGTAACAATACCCCGAATTTCAGGAGTGCTCACGTGTTTATCCCGCTTGCCCTTAAATTATCTCTGCTGTTGGGTTCAGTCCCTCCAATGAAAGTGAGGTCCATGTTCTCATGACTGCATTCCTTTCAGTATTTATAGAAGAGGCTGGGGTTGTTTTCCCTGGAGCAGAGAAGGCTGAGAGGGGACATGATCGAGGTGTACAAGATCATGAGGGGCATAGATAAGGTAGATGGCGGGGAACTTCTTCCACTGGTGGAAGGTTCAACAACGAGGGGACATAGATACAGGGTAAGGGGAGGGAGGTTTCGGGGGGAGGTGAGAAAGAACTTTTTCACCCAGAGGGTGGTTGGAGTCTGGAACTCACTGCCTGGGGTGGTGGTGGAGGCGGGAACACTCACAACATTTAAAAAGCATTTGGATGGGCACTTGAAATGCTACAACATTCAGGGCTACGGTCCAAATGCAGGAAAATGGGATTAAAATTAGACTGTGTTTTGTAACGGGCGGCACGGACACGATGGGCCGAAGGTCCTCTTTCTGTGCTGTAGGACTCTATGACTCTAAGACCACGTTACATTTCAGCATTGATTATTGCTCTCCCATCGATTAGAGATATTTCATCCCCCCCCCCTCCCATTTAAATTCACCGCTAAACTTAAATTCTACCTTATCATTCCTGACATCTTCTCCAGATAAAATCCGTCGACCTGCTCATTCTTTGCATTGAGCTCCATCTAAGTAATACTTAGATGCAATGATCAAAGGTATTTTAGGGAAATTGAAGATTTGATCTCCCACCAAGCTCATCTGCTGGGAAGCATCACAGAGTCAGAGAGCTTTGTAGCACAGCAACAGGCCCTTTGACTGGACTCGACCATGCCAACCAAGTTGCCCAACCAAGCTAGCCCCACTTGCCTGAGTCTGGCTCATATCCTTCCAAGTCTTTCTTATCCACGTATCTACCCAATTCTCTGTGAACTGTGTACCTGCCTCGACCACTTCCTCTGTCAGATCATTCCACATCTACACTACCCACTGACGGAAAAACCTGCTCCTCAGGTCCTTTTTATTGTTTCCACTCTCACCTTAAACTGACAATAGACAATAGGTGCAGGAGTAGGCCATTCAGCCCTTCGAGCCAGCACCGCCATTCAATGCGATCATGGCTGATCACTCTCAATTAGTACCCCGTTCCTGCCTTCTCCCCATAACCCCTCACTCCGATATCCTTAAGAGCTCTATCCAGCTCTCTCTTGAAAGCATCCAACGAACTGGCCTCCACTGCCTTCTGAGGCAGAGAATTCCACACCTTCACCACTCTCTGACTGAAAAAGTTCTTCCTCATCTCCGTTCTAAATGGCCTACCCCTTATTCTTAAACTGTGGCCCCTTGTTCTGGACTCCCCCAACATTGGGAACATGTTTCCTGCCTCTAATGTGTCCAATCCCCTAATTATCTTATATGTTTCAATAAGATCCCCCCCATCCTTCTAAATTCCAGTGTATACAAGCCCAATCGCTCCAGCCTTTCAACATACGACAGTCCCGCCATTCCGGGAATTAACCTAGTGAACCTACGCTGCACGCCCTCCATAGCAAGAATATCCTTCCTCAAATTTTGAGACCAAAACTGCACACAGTACTCCAGGTGCGGTCTCACCAGGGCCCGGTACAACTGTAGAAGGACCTCTTTGCTCCTATACTCAACTCCTCTTGTTATGAAGGCCAACATTCCATTGGCTTTCTTCACTGCCTGCTGTACCTGCATGCTTCCTTTCATTGACTGATGCACTAGGACACCCAGATCTCGTTGAACTCCCCCTCCTCCTAACTTGACACCATTCAGATAATAATCTGCCTTTCTATTCTTACTTCCAAAGTGAATAACCTCACACTTATCTACATTAAACTGCATCTGCCATGTATCCGCCCACTCACACAACCTGTCCAAGTCACCCTGCAGCCTTATAGCATCTTCCTCACAATTCACACTACCCCCCAGCTTAGTATCATCTGCAAATTTGCTAATGGTACTTTTAATCCCTTCGTCTAAGTCATTAATGTATATCGTAAATAGCTGGGGTCCCAGCACCGAACCTTGCGGTACCCCACTGGTCACTGCCTGCCATTCCGAAAGGGACCCATTTATCCCCACTCTTTGCTTTCTGTCGTATGTTGAAAGGCTGGAGCGATTGGGCTTGTATACACTGGAATTTAGAAGGATGAGGGGGGATCTTATTGAAACATATAAGATAATTAGGGGATTGGACACATTAGAGGCAGATAACATGTTCCCAATGTTGGGGGAGTCCAGAACAAGGGGCCACAGTTTGAGAATAAGGGGTAGGCCATTTAGAACGGAGATGAGGAAGAACTTTTTCAGTCAGAGGGTGGTGAAGGTGTGGAATTATCTGCCTCAGAAGGCAGTGGAGGCCAGTTCGTTGGATGCTTTCAAGAGAGAGCTGGATAGAGCTCTTAAGGATAGCGGAGTGAGGGGGTATGGGGAGAAGGCAGGAACGGGGTACTGATTGATAGTGATCAGCCATGATCGCATTGAATGGCGGTGCTGGCTCGAAGGGCTGAATGGCCTACTCCTGCACCTATTGTCTATTGTCTATTGTCTATTGTCTGTCAACCAATTTTCTATCCATGTCAGTACCCTACCCCCAATACCATGTGCCCTAATTTTGCCCACTAATCTCCTATGTGGGACCTTGTCGAAGGCTTTCTGAAAGTCGAGGTACACCACATCCACTGACTCTCCCCTGTCAATTTTCCTAGTTACATCCTCAAAAAATTCCAGTAGATTTGTCAAGCATGATTTCCCCTTCGTAAATCCATGCTGACTCGGAATGATCCCGTTACTGCTATCCAAATGCTCAGCAATTTCGTCTTTTATAATTGACTCCAGCATCTTCCCCACCACTGATGTCAGACTAACTGGTCTATAATTACCCGTTTTCTCTCTCCCTCCTTTCTTAAAAAGTGGGATAACATTTGCTATCCTCCAATCCACAGGAACTGATCCTGAATCTATAGAACATTGAAAAATGATCTCCAATGCTTCCACTATTTCTAGAGCCACCTCCTTAAGTACCCTGGGATGCAGACCATCAGGCCCTGGGGATTTATCAGCCTTCAGTCCCATCAGTCTACCCAAAACCATTTCCTGCCTAATGTGGATTTCCTCCATCACCCTAGGTTCTCCGGCCCCTAGAACATTTGGGAGATTGTGTGTATCTTCCTCAGTGAAGACAGATCCAAAGTAACGGTTTAACTCGTCTGCCATTTCTTTGTTCCCCGTAATAAATTCCCCTGCTTCTGTCTTCAAGGGACCCACATTTGCCTTGACTATTTTTTTCCTCTTCACGTACCTAAAAAATCTTTTGCTATCCTCCTTTATATTATTGGCTAGATTACCCTCGCACCTCATCTTTTCTCCCCGTATTTCCTTTTTAGTTAACTTTTGTTGCTCTTTAAAAGAGTCCCAATCCTCTGTCTTCCCACTCTTCTTTGCTATGTTATACTTCCTCTCCTTAATTTTTATGCTGTCCCTGACTTCCCTTGTCAGCCACAGGTGTCTCTTACTCCCCTTAGAGTCTTTCCACCTCTTTGGAATAAATTGATCCTGCAACCTCTGCATTATTCCCAGGAATACCTGCCATTGCTGTTCTACCGTCTTCCCTGCTAGGGCCTCCTTCCAGTCAATTTTGGCCAGCTCCTGCCTCATGCCTCTGTAATCCCCTTTGCTATACTGTAACACTGACACTTCCGATTTTCCCTTCTGCCTTTCCATTTGCAGAGTAAAACTTATCATGTTGTGATCACTGCCTCCTAATGGCTCTTTTACCTCTAGTCCCCTTATCAGATCAGGATCATTACACAACACTAAATCCAGAATTGCCTTCTCCCTGGTAGGCTCCAGTACAAGCTGTTCAAAGAATCCATCTCGAAGGCACTCTACAAACTCTCTTTCCTGGGGTCCATTTCCAACCTGATTTTCCCAGTCTACCTGCATGTTGAAATCTCCCATAACCACCGTAGCATTACATTTTTGACACGCCAATTTTATCTCCTGATTCAACTTGCACCCTATGTCGAGGCTACTGTTTGGGGGCCTATAAATAACTCCCATTAGGGTCTTTTTACCCTTACAATTTCTCATTTCTATCCATACTGATTCAACATCTCCTGATTCTATGTCACCCCTTGCAAGGGAATAAATATCATTCCTTACCATCAGAGCAACCCCACCCCCTCTGCCCACCTGTCTGTCTTTTCTATACGCTCGAGGTTTAGACTCTCCAACCTTGGGTAAAGTACTGTGGCTAGTCACCTTATCTGTGCATCTTATACACATCTACATTGTCACCCTGACAGGCTCCCATGAAAAAATGTCACAGTCTGAATAGTCTGTTCCAGAACTGAGTAGACATGAGAACTGAGATGATGACATGAGAACTGAGATGAGGAAAAACTTTTTCAGTCAGAGAGTTGTGAATCTGTGGAATTATCTGCCTCAGAAGGCAGTGGAGGCCAATTCTCTGAATGCATTCAAGAGAGAGCTAGATAGAGCTCTTAAGGATAGCGGAGTCAGGGGGTATGGGGGGAAGGCAGGAACGGGGTACTGATTGAGAATGATCAGCCATGATCACATTGAATGGCGGTGCTGGCTCGAAGGGCTGAATGGCCTCCTCCTGCACCTATTGTCTATTGTCTATTGATGAGTGTTTGTCGGCATTGGGCCTGTACTCACTGGAATTTAGAAGAATAAGGGGGGGACCTCATTGAAAAATACAATAGAGTGAAAGGCTTTGATAGAATGGATGTTTAGAGGATGTTTCCATTAGTGAGAGAGTCTAGGACTGGAGGTCATAGCCTCAGAATTAAAGGATGTACTTTTAGGAAGGAGATAAGGGGAAATGTTTTTAATCAGAGGGTGGTGAATTTGTGGAATTCATTGCCACAGAAGGCTTTGGAGGCCAAGTCGGTGAATAATTCAGGCAGAGATAGCTGGATTCTTGATTAGTACATGTGTCAAAGATTATGGGGAGAAAGCAGGAGAATGGGATTAGGAGGGAGAGATAGATCAGCCATGATTGAATGACGTAGTAGACTTGATGGGCCAAATCGCCTAATTCTAATACTTTCACTTATGACATTATGAGCTTCTGACTGTCCAACTTCACCTGATAACACAGGCCTTCAGACCTGATGAAGTTGTTGTAAATCCGTTTGCACCCACTCCAATTGACTAACAAACCCACCCTTCCCTTTGTCCAACCCACCACTCAAAAAACACAAGAGCAGTTCATCTGGCCCCTCATGTCTACCCCCTTTCATGACGATCCCACCACGCACCTCCACCTCCTCTTTAACAACCTCAAATTACCGATAACCTCAATATCAACCTGCTCCGATCTGCCTCCATATCTGAATAATTCGCTTCATTCCCCCATCCCCACCGCAATCTCGCAATCCTCTTTACTCTCTACACTCGTCCTCCCCGTCCACCCTCCCCCACCTCACGAAATTCCCCTCTCCATCCCAGATAAAAGCTCCGGGAGAGATGCTGTTGTCCACCCGCTGTGGTTGTGGGTGAAACACCGGGCAGGGTTTCAGTTGTCCGCCCGCCTGTGCCTGAGGCCGAGCGGCCTCTCCCCCGGTCCCGGGGCCGCGCTGCCCGAGTCTCCCCCCGACCCCCGGGGACTCTCTGATTCTCTGCTTCTCCCCCCAGTCTCCGTCACCCTGGATATGGAAACAGCGCATCCGTGGCTCGAGGTGTCTGAGGATCGGAAGAGGGTGAGACTGACCGGGACCCGGAGGAGTCTCCCTGACGCCGGGAAGAGGTTTACAGTCTATCCGTGTGTGCTGGGATCGGAGGGATTCACATCGGGGAGACATTACTGGGAGGTGGAGGTGGCGGGCAGTCGGTTCTGGAGTCTTGAGTCGCCACAGAGTCTGTGGGGAGGAAGAGCCACACTGACCCTGGAGTCTGGAGCATCAGGCGGCACTATGACTGGTTTCATGCATTCACCTCCCCTCCATCCCTTCTCCCCGCCCGTCCCACCCCCGGGAGGGTGGGAGTTTATCTCAGTTACGAGTCCGGGACAGTTTCATTTTACGACGCGGACACCAAGTCCCATCTCCACACCTTCACTGGGAATAAATTCACGGAGAAACTTTATCCTTTCTTCGGGCCTTGGGATGAAAACAAGTGGATGAGAATCTGCTCCGGTTCCGCTCCGGGTGTGTAAAAGGGTCGTGTCCCGGGACCGGCGTCAGGAGCGGGGCTCAGGGGCTGTGGGGCAGAAACCCGGTGGACAACAGGTCGGCGCTGAACGGCTCCCATTTAATCCCCAAATTCCGCTTCGCAAAACCCCAGTGAGCGCGGAAATAAAACCAGAAGAATGTAAATGTGGGAAGAGAGAAATAAACAGCAAGTGGAATCAGAGCTATCGATCCGTTCATTTCAACGCGTTAACCGCGTCCGGCAACGGAACAGAAACACTTGCGAAAATATAAAGATTGAAACAATCTCCCTTCCCGCGGGCTCCGCGGGTTCAGCAGCAGCCGCGGGCGGCGGGTCCTAAACTCGCCCCGAGTCACAACGCGGCACCAGCTGTTGTGACTGTCTGTTGAAATATAATGGGGGTTAAAAAAACAACAATGTGCTGGAGTAACTCAGCGGGCCAAGCAGCATCTGTGGAGGGAAATGGACAGATCACGCTTCAGGGTCGGGACCCTTGTTTGGTCTGAAGGAGGATTTCCAAGAACTACTGTCTGTTATATCAGAGTGAATGAATTAGTGTTGATGTCGTTCGGAAGAGGGCGGTAAAGGTCTGACTCTGGAGGTGTAAATAGGAGAGTGGAATTAAATCAGAAATTACTTGAAGGGAGAAGAATAAAGCTGAATGTTGGGAGTGGGGGATACAATGGGTCTCTCGGTGTTGATGGCCATGTAGGACTAGAACAGTCTCTTCGGCCCACATAGAACGTGGAACAGTACAATGCCAAGCTAATCTCTGTTTCCTCTAGTTGCTCCGGTTTTCTCCCACATCACAAAGACGTGCGGGTTTGTAGGTTAGTTGGCCCCTGTGAAGTAGCCCCTGGTGTATAGAGAGTGGATGAGAAAGTGGGATAACATAGAACTGGTGTGAACGGGTGATCGATGGTGGTCGTGGATTCAGTCCCTCCCCCACCCTGGTCGTTGTGCTAGTTTCACTGTCGTCCTGGTGAGTTTCATTGCCTGTAACTCGTTTTCACCGAGCTCACAGCCAACAATGGCCTGCTTCTTTTATCATCATTATTTGTTCACGTATCTTTCTTTCATTTGTTGAAAATCTTTGTACCACTGTCGATATATCTCATTTCACTTTCCCAATCAGAAGAAGGGTCTCGACCCGAAACGTCTCCTAATCCTGTTCACCAGAGATGCTGCCTGACCCGCTGACCTACTTCAGCTTTTTGTGTCTATCTTCGGGGGGCCGAAAGGCCTGTTTCCGTGCTGTATCTCTGCACCAAACCGTGTTCTGTTAACCGGGAACAGGACTGTTTGCACATCTTGGTTCTGCCACTAGATGGGAGCAACGCCACGCGGTGCGACCACAGACCAGCTGTAACTTTGAGAATTCACTTTGACAATTGCAGAAACAGCGGGAATCTGGTTTAATAAGTGACTTTTGTGACCTGTTACCACACCCGAAGCCCAAACCAAATGCATGGCTTAAAACGTTGAGGCTTTAAAATGTGCAATAGAAGCAAAAATTGCCCCAAATACTCAGCAGGTCAGGCAGCAACAGCAAGGTGAAACAGACCTTACATTTCAGATCTAATACTGATGACGAATGGTGTTCAACCTGAGTCATTAATTCCGTTTCTTTCTCTACAAACGCTAACCAACCTTCTGAGTATTTCTTGCATCTTACTGTACGTCTTCATTTTCGATTTTCAGCATCTGGGTTTTTATTTTAGTTTTTCCTGTTCAATGGGCGATTGGAATGTGAGTCTGCCCATAAACTGCCAAGAGAAAAAACAGAAAGCCTTGGCGGCAGTATGGGGTATTTGGAAAGAGAAGGCTTAATATTTCTGAGGTACTGTGGAGCAGCGGGAAGAGCCGCTGCCTCGAGGCCAGGGACCCGGGTTCGATCCTGACCTCAGCTGCTGACAAGGAGCCTGATGCCCTTCGCCATTTCCACTTCAGCGTGTTTGATGCTGACATGGGCTTGTCCTCCACTGCGCGTGCTGGTGGAGTGCCTGCCCCAATCAGGCTTCAATTGCTTCAGACGCTGATGGGAAGTCAACAAACCTGAGCGTTGTGCAATTCTAAACATCCCCATCTGTGATGAACGGCGGTTTATCGACAATGCAACGTCCTGTTATTGCAATAATGAGTGCGCATGATCAGAGGGAAAGAGGTTTTACGAGGATGTTGCCAGGACTCAAGGGCCCGAGCTATCAGGAGAGGTTAATAGAATGAAAGAGAGACAACAGCCAACATGTTCCAGCTACACCAGTCCCAGCTTTTGGTCCATATCCCTCCAAACCTGGCCTATCCATGTACCTGCCTAACTGCTCCTTAAATGATGGGATAGTCCCTGCCTCAACCACATCCTCTGGCAGTTTGTTCCACAAATCCACCATTCATTGTGCCAAAAAGTTACCGCTCACGTTCTTATTAAATCTTTTCCCCTTCACCTTAAACCTAAGTCGTCTGGTCCTCGAATCAACTACTCTGGGCAAGAGACTCCAAAACTTTCTCTCAACTCTCCCTCAACTCTCTCTCTCTCATACTCTCTCTCTCCCTCTCACTTTCTCAAAACTTTCCAAAACTTGCTCTCCCCTCTCGCTCGCTCTCTGTCTCTCTCCCCTCTTTCTCAAAACATTTTCTCTCTCGCTCTCCCTCTCTCTCTCTCCTCTTTCTCAAACACCCCCCTCTCAAACTTTCCAAAACTTTCTCAAAACTTTCTCAAACCTCTCTCTCTCCCTCTCAATCTTTCCAAAACTTTCACTCCTCTCTCTCTCTATCTCTCAAACTCTCTCTCCCTCTCACTTTCCAAAACTTTCTCAAAACTTTCTCTCTCCCTCTCTGTCACCCTCTCTCTCTCTCTCTCTCTCTCCCTATCTCCCTCTATCTCTCCCCCTCTCTCTCTCTCTCTCTCTCTCTCTCTCTCTCTCTCTCTCTCTCTCTCTCTCTCTCTCTCTCTCTCTCTCTCTCTCTCTCCCTCCCTCCCTCCCCTCCCTCCCTCCCTCCCTCCCTCCCTCCCTCTCTCTCGTCTCTCTCTCTCTCTCTCTCTCTCTCTCTCTCTCTCTCTCTCTCTCTCTCTCTCTCTCTCTCTCTCTCTAACTCTCTCTCTCCCTCTAACTTCCAAAACTTTCCAAAATTTTCTCTCCCCCTCTCTCGCTCCCTCTCTCTCTTTCCCCCTCTATCTCCCTCTCACTTTCCAAAGCTTTCTCAAAACTTTCCAAAACTTGCTCTCACCCTCTCTCGCTCCCTCTCACTCTCCCTCTCTCTCTCCCCTCTCTCTCAAACTTTCCAAAACATTCTCAAAACCTTCTCTCAACTCTTCCTCAACCTCTCTCTCCCTCTCACTTTCCAAAACTTTCCAAAACTTGCTCTCCCCTCTCGCTCCCTCTCTCTGTCCCCTCTTTCTCAAAATATTCTCTCTCTCTCTTTCTCAAACACCCCTTCTCTCCCAAACTTTCCAAAACTTTCTCAAACCTCTCTTTCTCTCTCTCCCTCTCAATCTTTCCAAACGTTCACTCCCCTCTCTCTCTCTCTCTCTCTCTCTCTCTCTCTATCTCACACACACTCTCTCTCTCTCTCACTTTCCAAACTTTCTCTCCCCCTCTCTGTCACCCTTTCTCGCTCCCTCTCTCTCTCTCTCCCTCTCTCTCTCCCTCTCTCAAACTTTCCAAAACTTTCCCAATACTTTCTCTCCCATCTCTCTGTCTCTCTCTCTCTCTCCCCTTTCTTAAACTCTCTCTCTCTCTCCCCCCTCTTTCGTAAACTCTCTCTCTCTCTCTCTCTGAAAACTTTTAAATTGTACGTTCGTACGAAATTATCTAAAGCCCAAATTTGGGCCACAAAAATGCGTCAACTTTCAATCTCTCTCTCTCTCTCGCTCTCTCTCTCTCTCTCCCTCCCTCTTTCTCTCTCCGTTTCTCTCCCTTCCCCCTCCCTGTCCACTCTCCCCCTCTCTCTCTCTCTCTCTCTCTCTGAAAATTTTAAAATTGACAGCTTGCACAAAACTATCTAAAGCCTAACATTTAGGCCCAAAAATCCATCTACTCTTAAATCTCTCTCTCTCTCCCTCTCTCTCTCCCTCTCTCTCTATCTCTTAAACTCTCTATCTCCCTATCACTTTCCAAAACTTTCTCAAAACTTTCCAAAACTTGCTCTCCCCCTCTCTCGCTCCTGTTGTACATCGTGGTCCGGTACCTGATGTACCTTTGTTGTGACTCTGGAAGTATCACGAGTACACATGTTTAAGATGTTATCATGGTGGAGCTTAACTCCAGGCTGTTTATTCCAAGGCCGCCTGGATCCAGAGTGACCGCCTAATCACACCAATCACTTATATACACAGGCATACAAAGTAGTCCTTGGATACACAAAGTCGTCCCAGCAATATCACAACATCCCCCTTGTCATATATATTACAACATCCCCCTTGTCTTATATAAATTGTTTTCCTTTACCATTCGAGGGCTAAAATATATTTAACAAACAAAACCAAAACACCATTGCTTTTTGCAAACAAAACCAATAACACAACTAAACACAATTGAACACAATAGCTTTTTTTCGCCATCATGGTGGTCAGTCCTCTGCGGGAGTTCACTCATGGTGGTCACTCATCTCCGGGTGGTCACTCACTCCAGGTGGTCACTCATCTCCGGGTGGTCACTCACTCCATGTGGTCACTCCACAGATATATACATAATCACAAAAGCATCAAATATAATACATTAAGCTTTCAGTACACAGATCACTACACAGATCATTAAACACAAAATATTCATTTTGTTCCATATCTTCCCCTCAAGAAGATGTTCTGTGTAGATCAAACATAATGTAGGCTCTAGATTCCCCACCACCATGATTTGGCTGCCACTGCTGGGCTGCTCCCGGCTCCGCCCACAGGTGCTCCCCGGCCCCGCCCACAGGTGCTCCCGGCCCTCTTTCTCAAAACATATCCTCTCTCTCTCTCTCTCTCTCTCTCTCTCTCTCTCCTCCCTCCCCTCTTCTCAAAATATTTCCTCTCTCTCTCTCCCTCCCCCTCCCTCCCTCTTTCGCAAAACATTCCTCTCTCTCTCTCTCTCCCACTCCCTCCCCCTCCCCTCTTTCTCAAAATATTTTTTCACTCTCTCTCTCTCCCTCTCCCTCCCCTCTTTCTCAAAACATTTTCTCTCTCTCCTCTCCCCCTCTCTCCCCTCTTTCTCAAACATTTTCTGTCTCTCTCTCTCTCTCCCTCTCCCTCCCTCTCCTCTTTCTCAAAACATTTTCTCTCTCTCTCTCTCCCTCCCCCTCCCTCCCCTCTTTCTGAAAACATTTTCTCTCTCTCTCTCTCCCTCTCCCTCCCTCCCCTCTTTCTCAAAACATTTTCTCTCTCTCTCTCTCTCCCTCTCCCTCCCTCCAATCTTTCTCAAAACATTTTCTCTCTCTCTCCCTCTCCCCCTCCCTCCCCTCTTTCTCAAAACATTTTCTCTCTCTCTCCCTCTCCCCCTCCCTCCCCTCTTCTTAAAACATTTCCTCTCTCTCTCTCTCTCTCTCTCTCTCTCTCTCTCTCTCTCTCTCTCTCTCTCTCTCTCTCTCTCTCCCCATCCCTCCCCTCTTTCTTAAAACATTTCCTCTCTCTCCCACTCTCCCACACCCCCCCTGCCCTCTTTCTCAAAACATTTTCTCTCTCTCTCCCTCTCCCCCCCTCCCCTCTTTCTCAAAACATTTTCTCTCTCTCTCCCTCTCCCCCTCCCTCCCCTCTTTCTCAAAACATTTTCTCTCTCTCCCTCTCCATCCACCCTTT
>NC_135971.1:6559125-6654556 GCF_053455715.1 Rhinoraja longicauda | reverse complement strand
TCTTTCTCCCTCTCCCTCCCTCCCCTCTTTCTCAAAACATTTCCTCTCTCTCTCTCTCTCCCTCCCTCCCCTCTTTCACAAAACATTTCCTCTCTCTCTTTCTCCCTCCCCCTCCCTCCCCTCTTTCTCAAAACATTTTCTCTCTCTCTCTCTCTCTCCCTCTCTCCCTTCTTTCTCAAAACATTTTCTCTCTCTCTCCCTCTCCCTCTCCCTCCCATCTTTCTCAAAACATTTTATCTTTCTCTCTCCCTCTCCCTCCCTCCCCTCTTTCTCAAAACATTTCCTCTCTCTCTCTCCCTCCCCTCCCCTCTTTCTCAAAACATTTTCTCTCTATCTCCCTCTCCCCCTCCCTCCCCTCTTTCTCAAAACATTTTCTCTCTCTCTCTCTCTCCCTCTCCCTCCCTCCCCTCTTTCTCAAAACATTTTCTCTCTCTCTCCCTCTCCCTCCCTTCCCTCTTTCTCAAAACATTTTCTCTCTCTCTCTCTCTCCCTCTCCCTCCCTCCCCTCTTTCTCAAAACATTTTCTCTCTCTCTCCCTCTCCCCCTTCCTCCCCTCTTTCTCAAAACATTTTCTCTCCCTCTCCCTCCCTCCCCTCTTTCTCAAAACATTTCCTCTTTCTCTCTCTCCCTCTCCCTCCCCTCTTTCTCAGAACATTTTCTCTCTCTCTCTCCCTCTCCCTCCCTCCCCTCTTTCTCAAAAAAAATTCTCTCTCTCTCTCTCCCTCTCCCCCTCCCTCCCCTCTTTCTCAAAACATTTCCTCTCTCCCTCTCCCTCCCCTCTTTCTCAAAACATTTCCTCTCTCTCTCTCTCTCCCTCCCCCCCCTCCCCTCTTTCTCAAAACATTTCCTCTCTCTCTCTCTCTCCCTCCCTCCCCTCTTTCTCAAAACATTTCCTCTCTCCCTCTTTCTCCCTCCCCCTCCCTCCCCTCTTTCTCAAAACATTTCCTCTCTCTCTCTCTCTCCCTCCCCTCTTTCTCAAAACATTTCCTCTCTCTCTCTCCCTCCCCCTCCCCTCTTTCTCAAAACATTTTCTCTCTCTCCCTCTCCCCCTCCCTCCCCTCTTTCTCAAAACATTCTCTCTCTCTCTCTCTCCGGGCCGGGGTGCACTTTTGGGCGGGGCCGGGTGCACCTGTGGGCGGAGGCGGGGGGCACTTGTGGGCGGGGCCGGGAGCACCTGTGGACGGGAACGGGGAGCACATGTGGGCGGGAACGGGGAGCACCTGTGGGCGGGACCGGGAGCATCTGTTGGCGGGGCCACGAGCATATGTGGGCGGGGCCAACGCGCACTGCAACGGAGGCGCGATCGCAACTTACCAATGAAGTTGCCTGAACTTACTTTGCATCCAGTTATTTTAATCAGACCTTGCCACATTCTCTGTGTGACCCAGAGATTACACTGGGACGCAAGTTTGAACCGGTATTGCCCCTTGGCATCCTTGATGGCTTTTCGGAGACCACAGCGTGGTTTCTTGCACCGCTTGGGATCGTTTAACTTCTCTGCATCGGACCAGGCCATCACCTGTGAATGTCCATCCATGGTTCCCAGTTGGGGAATACTCGGATTGACTTCGGCCGCACACAGGCTTCCACTCACTTGTTGATGAAGTCAGTCACGGCAGAGGCGCACTCATTCAGGTTAGCTGCAGAATCCGTGACCATGGACCAGTCTACTGACTTAAAGCAGTCGCGTCAGATGTCATCCGTGTCCGTTGTCTAGCTTTTTACAAATCTCTGCATCGAATCCTCCTGCTTCAATTGTTGTTTCGTGTTGGCAGGGAGCAGACGCACAGCTCCGTGGTCAGATTTCCCTGAAATGTGGCCGAGGGACAGGACGACAGGGAACAATCCCTACAGGATGGACGAGGCGAGCCTGGACGTGGGAACACATAGAATGCACTGAAGGGACACAGTGGAACTGGTCAATGCTGAGTAATGTTCCTAGTTCCAGTTTGGTCATTGTATTCTCATTTACAAGGGTGGATGGGCGTATGTTCCTGTGAGTTTCTTCTCGCACACCGTGGGAGCTCTTTGATGGAGACCATCAGGAGCCCACATAGAGGTAGGAAACACCAGCAGACAGAGACGGGAAAACACAGAGAGATAGAGACATGAATACTCACAGAGAGAAGTAGGAACATTCACGGAAACAGACAGGGCCCTCCCCTAATTCTACGTAGGTTTGCCTTCTCCTGATTTACCATTTGCGGGAGCGCTCCCCTATTTCCACATTTACAGTTTCCCTCCGCTAATTTCATATTTGTCGTTGTTTATCTACCCGCCACACTTCAATAACGGCGCACCCGCAAATCCCCATTTGTGGTGCCCTCCCCTAATTGACCATTTACCCGTGCTCTCCCGTAATTACCATATATAACCATATAACCATATAATAACCATATAACAACTACAGCACGGAAACAGGCCCGTTCGGCCCTACCGGTCCACGCCGACCACTTTCTCTGACCTAGTCTCATCTACCTGCTCTCAGACCATAACCCTCTAATCCCCTCTTATCCATATACCTATCCAATTTACTCTTAAATAATAAAATCGAGCCTGCCTCCACCACTTCCACCGGAAGCACATTCCATACAGCCACCACCCTCTGAGTAAAGAAGTTCCCCCTCATGTTACCCCTAAACTTTTGTCCCTCAATTCTGAAGCTATGTCCCCTTGTTGGAATCTTCCCCACTCTCAAAGGGAAAAGCCTACCCACGTCAACTCTGTCCGTCCCTCTTAAAATTTAAAAAACCTCTATCAAGTCCCCCCTCAACCTTCTACGCTCCAAAGAATAAAGACCCAACCTGTTCAACCTCTCTCTGTAGCCCAAGTGCTGAAACCCAGGCAACATTCTAGTAAATCTCCTCTGTACCCTCTCCATTTTGTCGACATCCTTCCTATAATTTGGCGACCAGAACTGCACACCATACTCCAGATTCGGCCTCATCAATGCCCTGTACAATTTTAACATTACATCCCAACTTCTATATTCGATGCTCTGATTTATAAAGGCAAGCGTACCAAACGCCTTATTCACCACCCTATCCACATGAGATTCCACCTTCAGGGAACAATGCACAGTTATTCCCAGATCCCTCTGTTCCACTGCATTCCTCAATTCCCTACCATTTACCCTGTACGTCCTATTTTGATTTGTCCTACCAAAATGCAGCACCTCACATTTATCAGCATTAAGCTCCATCTGCCATCTTTCAGCCCACCCTTCCAAAAGGCCCAAATCTCTCTGTAGACTTTGAAAATCTACTTCATTATTAACTACACCACCTATCTTAGTATCATCTGCATACTTACTAATCCAATTTGCCACACTATCATCCAGATCATTAATGTAAATGACAAACAACAGTGGACCCAACACAGATCCTTGGGGTACTCCACTAGACACCGGCCTCCAACCTGACATACAGTTGTCAACCATTACCCTCTGGTATCTCCCATTCAGCCATTGTTGAATCCATCTTGCAACCTCACTATTAATACCCAACGATTTAACCTTCTTAATCAACCTTCCATGTGGAACCTTGTCAAATGCCTTACTGAAGTCCATATAGACAACATCCACAGCCTTGCCCTTATCAATTTTCATGGTAACCTCTTCAAAAAATTCAAGAAGATTAGTCAAACATGACCTTTCAGGCACAAATCCATGTTGACTGTTTCTAATCAGGCCTTGTTTATCCATGTGATTATATATATTGTCCCTAAGTATCTTTTCCATTAATTTTCCCACCATAGACGTCAAACTAACAGGTCTATAATTGCTAGGTTTACTTTTAGAACCTTTTTTAAACAAAGGCACAACATGCGCAATGTGCCAATCTTCCGGCACCATCCCCGTTTCCAATGACATTTGAAATATTTCCGTCATAGACCCTGCTATTTCTGCACTAACTTCCCTCAATGTCCTAGTGAATATCCTATCAGGACCTGGAGACTTATCCACTTTTATATTTTTCAAAAGTGTCCATACCTCCTCTTCTTTGATCATAATTTCCATCACTACTCTACTTGTTTCGCTTACCTCACATAATTCAATATCCTTCTCCTCGGTGAATACCGAAGAAAAGAAATTGTTTAATATCTCCCCCATTTCTTCCGGCTCAGCACATAGCTGTCCACTCTGACTCTCTAATGGACCAATTTTATCCCTCGCTATCCTTTTGCTATTGACATATCTGTAGAACTCCTTGGGGTTTACTTTACATTACTTGCCAAAGCAACCTCATATCTTTTTTTCGCTTTTCTAATTTCCTTCTTAAGATTCCTTTTACATTCTTTATATTCCTCAAGAACCTCATTTACTCCCTGCCACTTATATTTATTGTATATCTCCCTCTTTTTCTGAACCAAGTGTCCAATTTCCCTGGAAAACCACGGCTCTTTCAAATTATTATTCTTTCCTTTCCACCGAACAGGGACATAAAGACTGTACTCTCAAAATGTCACCTTTAAATATTCTCCATTTCTCTATTATATCCTTTTCATAAAACAAAATGTCCCATTTCATTCCTTTTAAATCCTTTCTCATCTCCTCAAAATTAGCCTTTCTCCAATCCAAAATCTCAACCCTTGGTCCAGATTTGACCTTCTCCATAATTATATTGAAACCAATGGCATTGTGATCACTAGACCCAAAGTGCTCCTCAACACATACCTCCGTCACCTGACCCGTCTCATTTCCCAACAGGAGGTCCAACACTGCCCCTTCTCTGGTGGGTACCTCTACGTATTGCTGCAAAAAACTATCCTGCACACATTTTAAACTCCAAACCATCCAGCCCTTTAACAGAATGTGATTCCCAGTCTATGTACGGAAAATTGAAATCACCCCACAATCACTACTCTGTGCTTACTACATATCTGCTATCTCCTTACATATTTGCTCTTCCAATTCTCGTTCCCTATTTGGCGGTCTATAATACACCCCTATAAGTGTTGCTAAGCCTTTCTCATTTCTGAGTTCCACCCAAACATTCCACCTAATCGAGCCTTCTAGTCTATCCTGCCAAAGCACTGCTGTGATATCCTCTCTGACAAGCAATGCAACACCCCCACCTCTTGCCCCTCCGATTCTATCACATCTGAAACAATGAAATCCTGGGATATTTAATTGCCAATCGCAACCCTCCTGCAACCATGTTTCACTGATCGCCACAATATCATACTTCCAGATGTCAATCCAGGCTCTAAGCTCATCCACCTTTCTTACAATGCTCCTAGCATTAAAATATACACATTTAAGGGACACATCATTTCTTATTCTCAGTTTATTTCTTTTCACTTCTTTCTCTCCTACATATTGGGTCTGAGTGTTTCCCTTTTCTGCCTCCTGCCTCACACACTGCCTATTAGCTATCTGTATTTGAGTCCCTCTCCCCAACCGTGCTAGTTTAAAATCTCCGCAATTACCTTAGCAAATCTCCCCGCCAAGATATTGATTCCCCTCAGGACCAGTTGCAACCCGTCCTTTTTGTACAGGTCATACTTCCCCCAGAAGAGGTCCCAATGATCCAGAAACTTGAATCCCTGCTCCCTGCACCAGTCAGCCACGTATTTGTCCTCCACCTAACTTCATTCCTCTTCTCACTATCGCGTGGCACAGGCAGTAAGCCTGAGATTATCACTTTGGAAGTCCTTTTTTTAAACTCTCTTCCTAGCCCCCTAAATTCTCCTTTCAGGACCTCTTCCCTTATCCTACCTATATTGTTGGTACCTAAATGTACCACGACCTCTGGCTCCTCTCCCTCCCTTTTCAGGATACATTCAGATACATCCCGGACACTGGCACCAGGGAGGCAAACTACCATCCGGGTCTCCCGACTGCGTCCACAGAATCGCCTATCTGACCCCCTCACTATAGAGTCCCCTATCACTATCGCTCTCTTCTTCCTTTCCCTACCCATCTGAGCAACAGGGCCGGACTCCGTGCCAGAGGCCCGGGCGCCGTCGCTGCCCCCAGGTAGGCTGTACTCCCTAATAATACCTAAACAGGAGTATTTATTGCCAAGGGGTACATCCACTGGGGTACTCTCTAGTCCCTGCCTCTGCTCCTTTTCCCCCCTAACCGTGACCCACTTGTCTACCTCCCGTGGTCTTGGAGTGACCACCTCTCTATAACTCCTCTCTATAACCTCCTCACTCTCCCTGACCAGACGGAGGTCATCAATCTGCCGCTCCAGGTTCCTAATACGGTCCCTTAGGAGCCCCATCTCGTCGCACCTGGCGCAGATGTGGATGTCTGGAAGACTATCAGACTCCCAGATTCCCCACATCCGACACCCAGAACAATAAACTGCCCTTGCACTCATACTCCCCAAACAAAGCCCCGTGCTCGGTTTCTAAACCTACCGCCCGGCCGCTGCTCCAACCACTCCAACCGCCCACCCAAAAGAACTGAGTGATCTCCTGGGAGAGGCGAAAAACCGGATAAAAAACCCAGGCCAATTTGGGGAAAAAAATCCGGGAAATTCCTCTCCTACCCCAAGCTAGGCGATCGAAACTTGTCCGGGAGATCACACAGGTCTTACTCCTTACTATCTCCACACAATACTTCCCAAGCAACTCAGCTTGGTGCTGCTGCTGATTGCTGCTGCTACTGCTGCTGATTGCTGCTACGAATTGCTGCTCTCGAATTCATGTAAACTGGAGGAACCCCAATCCAAATTCTCCAGATAGTCTTCCTGGTCCGTGGAATTACCCGATCGCTTTGTGTCATTTATTTGTAAAGCAGCATCTGCAGTTCCTCGTGTGCTCCTGTTGATCAACGTCAGACTGGGCTGCGAGTGGGGGGGTCTGGCTCACTGTGCTGCTCTCCGGGGCTGGAGGGGTTAACAGCCTCTTGCTGGTGTGTAATCAGTGGCAGATTGCCAGAGGCCCTTCACCCTGAACACTCACAGCAAAACAACGTTATTCAGCACAGAATCAATTCCCCGCGCACTGCAGGGCGTGTCGTTGACAGTTGCAGTTCTGTGCGGTTTCGCAGCTTCCTGAAGGCGGAAGCGTTTTGAACCAAGAAGTTCTCGGAATTAAAAATGGCTTCGAAACACCAGATCCAGAGTTTAACTGAAGAAGCGATTTGTCCGGTTTGCCTGGATTTCTTCACCGATCCGGTTACACTGGAGTGCGGGCACAACTTCTGCCGCTCCTGTATCACACAGAGTTGGGACAGGGAGGGGAGAAACTCCTGCCCGGTATGTAGAGAGGATATTGCAGACCGCGCCCTCAAAGTAAATCGGGCCTTGGCGAGTATCACTGAGACAGCTCGAGCACTGAGCCTGAACACGGGACGGAAAGAAAGTAAACTTCACTGCGAGGAACATCAGGAAAAACTGAAGCTGTTTTGTGAAACCGACAAGAAACTGGTCTGCCTGATCTGCCGAGACGCGCTGGAACACAGAGAGCATCGCTTCATGCCGATTAAAGAAGCTGTTGAAAGGTACAAGGTAAAAGCAAGCAGAATTTGATCAGCTGATGATTCTTCCTTTCCGCCATTTGCGGACCGCGCTCCCTCGGCGACTGTTCGGTTCACCCAGCCTCCCACACAAACCAGCCCTTCCCCAGGTACTTGCCCCAGCCACCGCTGGAGATGAAACACCTGTCCCTGTACCTTCCCCCTCACGTCCATGCAGGGACTCCAGCAGTCCTTCCAGGTGAGACAGCCCGCGGCTCTCTGCTGATACGCTCCACGACCCGATGAGTTCTCCAGCAGTTTGTGTCTTTTTGTAAACTTTCATGTGCAGTTCCGTGTCTGCAGTTCATTGGTCCCGTCTGGTCTAATTCTTTCACTGACTGAATCTGAATCTCAATCCCAGGAGCAGATTAAAACTTCCCTGGAGATTCTCACAAAAAATAAATCAGCGGTGGAGGAAATGGAGCAGCAACAGAAAGAGAAGATTTCTGGAGTCCGGGTAAGTTTTCCAGTTTCCCTTCTCTGATCTTGTGCTATTGTCTTAGATTCCAGGCTCGATAATATTGACCTTCACCTTTCATTTGACAGGAACAGTCACAGAACCTGTTGACCTACATCACATCGGTATTTGCTGAACTGCGCCAGATTCTCAATGAGAAAGAGCGGCTCTTTCTCAGGGATCTCCGGGAAGAAGAGGAGAGCGTTCTAAATCCAATGGAGAATAATCTACGAGCGATTCAAGAGGAGATAAACTCTATTCAAGAGAAACTCTTAAAGCTGCAGGAGCGGATGAACCAAACGGACAGTTTGATATTTCTGAAGGTAAGGAGCTACAAATTCAATTTGATTCAATGTAAGGCTGTGAAAGTCGACTCGACTTATCTCTAAAATAAGTACGCAAAACACAAGACTCAGTTAAATCGTTTTACTGAAACACCAAGGTGGGAGAAGCACCTGCTTCTGTCCTCTCAAAAAACATAGATTACAGTCAGTATTTATACAGTTGAAAACAGGACAAAGCACATGCAGTAATTTTCCATGGTTACATAGCATAAAGCAGTCTCAGCAGATACATAGTAGAGTTCCCATAATAGAGTTCCTTTAATTGTGTTAGGGAGTCAAACAGGAGTACAGGGGAGTAAAGGGAGTCACATAGCTAAGATGATTAGCGAGGTACCGTTAGGCGATAAGGAGGTACCATAACATCGAGTTCAGAACATTGAAATGTCCAGAACGCAACAACAAACCCAGAAAAACAACTTCTAAACCTTGGGAAGCAACTTCTTATCTGCAGGTGTCCATGAATGTGAAGGACTACCTTGCAAAAGCCTGTTTTCAATACAATAACCAAAACAAGCTTTTGTACAGATCTTTCTAACAAGCTGCTAAGGTATCGAACTTCCCAGCACAAAATTTCCTCCAAAGGTGCCACAAAATGGTTTCCCCAAAGTTAGCTTCCACAAGGCCACAATCACAAAATAGTGGGTAACAGTCTGAAATAAATGCAGAATTTCCCAATAATTCAAGGCTGATTGAAACAGCCCAGTCGGTAGGGAAGACGAACACCTCATATTTTGAGCAGACGACAACCCAACGACAAGAAACATGTATTCTCCTGTTACAGGTAAACCTTATCCCCTTCAGACGTCCCTGTTCCGTCAACTGTTCCCCACAGGCATTTCTTTTCATCCCCAGTCCCCGTCACAACATTGCATCCCCTTCTCCAACCGTTGATCCCCCAACCCATCCTACTGGGAACCCAGCACATTCTCTCCTGTTGATTTCCACCACATCCCTTCCATTGCATTCCCCATTTATCTTCCTGACCAGATTCCAATTCTGTAGCAAGTTTTATCCCCTTCTCCATCAGCCGCAGGGATGTCCGTCAGTCTGTCATATGTCCCTCCACACATAAATTCACCGATCCCTTGTCACTTATTGTCCCAGTTCCTTCCCCTCCCATCCCTTTACCAGCTCTCTCCCATCTATTCCAGAAGATTGAAAGAGGCTCCTGACCACATGCGTCATGTGTACATTTCCCTCCTCAGATGCTGGCTGGCCTGATTAGGATTCCACTCTATGCAGCAGCTTGTGTCTCCAAATAAATGATTTATTTGTTCTGGGGCCATATTACTGCCTCGCTCACATTAGCGCACCCCAATCAATCGCAGGGCGAGCTGCATCTTTATCGGAAAGAGACGTTGTACTTATCACATTGAGCCAGTCATATTTTCCACGTTGTTCAAGCCTGGTCTTCTCTTAGTCTGATATGAACATCTAGTCACAAGCTGGCAACATGATGTCTGTGGAGACAAAGGTTGGTAGACGCTATGCGTCCCCTCTTGCTGACCCACAGGGTGCAAGACGAATCAGGGGGCGCTTGAAGTGGCAATGCAGGATCTTTGGCGAATAGGATAGACGAAAATTCCAAGGCATGTTACACAGACATTAAACGCAAGAGGGTAACAGTGAAGAGAGGGTGACCCCTGTTGGACAAATGAGGTAATTCACAACTGGAACCAGAGGAGGTTGAATCGCCCCATCAGTCCAGTATTAAATATACCCTTTACATGTAATTAATACATAATACTGCACTGATGGGGCGCCGCTCCAGCATTAAGAGCTGGGATCTGTCGGAAAATTGTAACAATTTGGCTGATATTCCCGCTGTCACGATGTGGACGCTCAGTGTAAATTAATTGATCTTTCTGATGTTTTATATTTCAGGAGGAAACTCGTCAGAAGAGGAGGTGAGACTCTCTGCACTGTTTTGGTAATTAACTCAAAAATCGTAGATGCGGGTCTTATAACCAGGTGCGTGATTCATGCAGGATAAGTGATGATCAGCACACGCTGTCAGTAGCAGACGGTGCCCTGGAAGTTAGAAAGTTCGATCACCCATTTTTGTTGAACACGGTGTTCAGCGAGGTGCCCGATGGCATTAAGAGAGGTAAAAACTTTTTTTTAAACCGTTATTGTTCTTTAAGTATTAATTACCTGTCCAGTGTATACTTGAATTTAGAGAAGTCAGTATTCATACCGCTGGAGATGTCAGTTCCCTGAACACAACCACAGTACAAACAACAGACAATAGACAATAGGTGCAGGATGAGGCCATTCGGTCCATCGAGCCAGCACCGCCATTCAATGTGATCATGGCTGATCATTCGCAATCAGTACCCCGTTCCTGCCTTCTCCCCATACCCCCTGACTCCGCTATCCTTAAGAGCCTATCTAGCTCTCTCTTGAATGCATTCATAGAATTGGCCTCCACTGCCTTCTGAGGCAGAGAATTCCACAGATTCCCAACTCTCTGACTGAAAAAGTTTTTCCTCATCTCAGTTCTAAATGGCCTACCCCTTATTTTTAAACTGTGGCCCCTTGTTCCGGACTCCCCCAACATTGGGAACATGTTTCCTACCTCTAACGGTCCAACCCCTTAATAATTGTATACGTTTCGATAAGATCTCCTCTCATCCTTCTAAATTCCAGTGTATACAAGTCTAGTCGCTCCAGTAAACCTACGCTGCACGCCCTCGATAGCAAGAATATCCTTTCTCAAATTTGGAGACCAAAACTACACATAGTACTCCAGGGCTCACTAGGGCCCTGCACAACTGCAGAAGGACCTCTTTGCTCCGATACTCAACTCCTCTTGTTATGAAGGCCAACATTCCATCGGCTTTCTTCACTGCCTGCTGTACCTGCATGCTTCCTTTCAGTGACTGATGTACTAGGACACCCAGATCTCGTTGTACGTTCCCTGTTCCTAACTTGACACCATTCAGATAATATAAGAAAATAACTGCAGATGCTGGTACAAATAAATGTATTTATTCACAAAGTGCTGGAGTAACTCAGCACATCGGGCAGCATCTCGGGAGAGAAGGAATGGGTGACGTTTCGGGTCGATACCCATCAGTCTGTCTGTCAACCAATTTTCTATCCATGTCAGTACCCTACCTCCAATACCATGTGCTCTAATTTTACCCACTAATCTCCTATGTGGAACCTTATCAAAGGCTTTCTGAAAGTCAAGGTACACCACATCCACCGGCTCTCCCCTGTCAATTTTCCTAGTTACATCCTCAAAAAATTCCAGAAGATTAGTCAAGCATGAATTCCCCTTTGTAATTCCATGCTGACTCGGAACGATCCTGTTACTACTATCCAAATGCTCCGCAATTTCGTCTTTTATAATTGACTCCAGCATCTTCCCCACCACTGATGTCAGACTAACTGGTCTATAATTTCCCGTTTTTTCTCCTCCCCGTTTCTTAAAATGTGGGACAACATTAGCTACCCTCCAATCCACAGGAACTTATCCTGAATCTACAGAACATTGGAAAATGATCACCAATGCGTCCACAATTTCTAGCGCTACCTCCTTAAGTACTCTGGGATGCAGACCATCAGGCCCTGGGGATTTATCACCCTTCAGTCGCATCAGTCTTCCCAACACCATTTCCTGCCTAATGCGGATTTTCTCCAGTTCCTCTGTCACCCTAGGATCTCTGGCCACTAGAACATCTGGGAGATTGCTTGTATCTTCCTAAGTGAAGACAGATCCAACTCGTCTGCCATTTTCTTGTTCCCCATAATAAATTCCCCCGCTTCTGTCTTCAAGGGACCCACATTTGCCTTGACAATTGTTTTCCTCTTTACATACCTAAAAATGTATGTAGAGATGTCAGTTCACTGAGCACAACCACAGTACACACAACAGACGAGCTGTTGGATGAACGTTGTTACTAAAGTGAACACTCTGGCGTTGGGTTCTACGCGCCGCGGGCAGTCCAAAAACAGAGCATGTCTGGTGAAAGAAAATCGGTAAATTGTGTTCTCTAACCGGTCTTGCTGGTGCCCGTAAAGCTCAGGAAGCAGGTTCTCCATTTCAAGATTTTGCTCACAGAACAAGCAGTCGCGTGTTTCCCGTAGTATGCTGGCATCTAAATGATGTTCAGCGTGTTGTCCCTGCTGTTGGATGTTGGTGGAGTTGCGCGCGGTCCTGATGCCAATTTGCTGGAAGCGCAGTCCGTCATTCCCGTTCCGGATTCTCCTCCCTGCTCTCCCGCAAACCCGAAACTCCTGCCACTGACACCATTTATACCTCACGCTGCCTCGGCAAGGCCAGCAGCATAATCAAGGACCAGTCTCACCCTGGCCACTCCCTCTTCTCCCCTCTCCCATCAGGCAAGAGGTACAGAAGTGTGAAAACGCACACCTCCAGATTCAGGGACAGTTTCTTCCCAGTGTTATCAGGGAACTGAATCATCCTACCACAACCAGAGAGCAGTGCTGAACTACTATCTTCCACGTTGGTGATCCTCGGACTATCCTTGATCGCACATTGCTGGCTTTACATTGCACTAAACATTATTTCCACATCATGTATCTGCGAACGTATTGATTGTAATCATGTATTGTCTTTCTACTGACTGGTTAGCACTCAACAAAATATTTTCGCTGTACCTTGGTAAACTGTAACTCCTCTTCCGACACCTCCAATCCCACGCGGTCCCCTCCTTTCCTCGCCACTCCAGTCCGCTTCATCCTACCCGCCTAACACGACTCCTTATCACAATCACAATAAAACTTTATTAGCCAAGTATGTTTTGCAACATACGAGGAACTTCATTTGCCATACAGTCATAACAGTAAAAAGCAACAGGACACACAAAATACATTTTAACGTAAACATCCAGCACAGTGACCCCTCCACATTCCTCACTGTGATGGAAGGTGAAAAACTGTTCAATCTCTCTCTTCTTTGTCCTCTAGCGGTCGGGGGCTCGAACCTTCTGTGACCAGATTTGTCCATGGTCCCAGATCCCACATTTTAAGGCAGAGAGAGCTGGATTCTGGGTTAGTACAGGTGTCAAAGGTTATAGGGAGAAGGCAGGTGAAGGGGGTTAGGAGCGAGAGATAGATCAGCCACGATTGAATGGTGTAGTAGACTTAATGGGCCGAATGGCCTCATTCGAATACTTTCATTTATGACATTATAACCTTTTGACTGTCCAAATTCACCTGATAACCCAGCCCTTCAGACCTGATGAAGTTGTTGTAAACCCTTTTCACCCACTCCAATTGACTAACAAACCCACCCTTCCCTTTGTCTCACCCTCACTAAAAAAACACAGGAACATGTCATCTGGCCCCTCGTGTCTGCCCCCTTTCACTGTGATCATGACGACCCCACCACGCACCTCTACCTCCTCTTTAACAACCTCAAATTACCACTCACCTCTATATCCTCCTGCTCCGATCTGCCTCCGTATCTGAATAGCCCGCTTCATTCCCCCATCCCAACCGCAATCTCCCAATCCTCCTCACTCTCTGCATTCGTCCTCCCCGTCCACCCTCCTCCACCTCACGAAATTCACCTCTCCATTCCTGGATTAAAAACTCCGGGAGAGATGTCTGTTGTCCATCCGATGTGGTTGTGGGTGAAACCCCGGGCAGGGTTTCAGTTGTCCGCCCGCCTGTGCCCGAGGCCGAGCGGCCTCTCCCCCGGTCCCGGGGCCGGGCTGCCAGAGTCTCCCCCCGACCCCCGGGGACTCTCTGATTCTCTGCTTCTCCCCCCAGTCTCCGTCACCCTGGATGTGGAAACAGCGGGTCCGCGGCTCGAGGTGTCTGAGGATCGGAAGAGGGTGAGATGGTCCGGGACCCGGAGGAGTCTCCCTGACACCGGGAAGAGGTTTACAGACAGGTGGTGTGTGCTGGGATCGGAGGGATTCACATCGGGGAGACATTACTGGGAGGTGGAGGTGGCGGGGAGTGAGGGCTGGAGTCTGGGAGTCGCCGCAGAGTCTGTGGAGAGGAAGGGACCGGCCACACTGACCCCGGAAACTGGAGTCTGGAGCATCAGGCGGGGGGATGATGTGTTTAATGCAGTCACCTCCCCTCCATCCCGTCTCCCCGTCCGTCCCATCCCCGGGAGGGTGGGAGTTTATCTCAGTTACGAGAACGGGACAGTTTCATTTTACGACGCGGACACCGAGTCCCATCTCCACACCTTCACTGGGAATAAATTCACGGAGAAACTTTATCCTTTCTTCGGGACTTGGCATAATGGTCAGTGGTTGAGAATCTGCTCCGGTTCCGCTCCGGGTGTGTAAAAGGGTCGGGTCCCGGGACCGGTGTCAGGAGCGGGGCTCAGGGGCTGTGGGGCAGAAACCCGGCCTTTTTGATCGCCTTATCTACCTGCGACTCGACCTTCAAGGAGCCATGCCCCTGAACTCCTAGATCCCTCTGCTCTACAACACTCCCCAGAGGACTACCGTTCACTGTGTGGGTCCTGCCCTTGTTCGACGTCACAAAATGCAACACCTCATTACAACATCGCAGGCTCCAGTCTGCGACCCGCTGGCGCGCACATCACCCGCTGTGGCTCCGCTCACGTTTGTAACTCTTCACCTTTAACTTGACGTTTAATAAAGTCTTTAAAAAATAACCCGTGTTTGAGTTTTCTCCGCGTCTCCGCATCACGGTACAGAGATCTCTTCAAACAGCAGACACAAGGATCCGTGGATACTGGTTTTACAAAAGGAAAAAGACAAACAGAATGCTGGAGTAACTCAGCGGGTCAGGCAGCATCTGTGGAGAACATGGATAGGTGACGTTTCGCAGAGTGCTGGAGTAACTCAGCGGGTCAGGCTGCATCTCTGGAGAACATGGATAGGTGACATGGGGGACATTTACACGTGGCCGATTAATCCACACGTCTCTGGGGTGTGTGTGGTGGGGGGGTGGCGGAGCACCCGGAGAAACGCCACGCAGTCACGCGGAGAACGTACGTAGAAACATAGAAACAAAGAAAATAGGTGCAGGAGTAGGCCATTCGGCCCTTCGAGCCTGCACCGCCATTCAATATGATCATGCCTGATCACCCAGCTTAGTAACCTGTACCTGCCTTCTCTCCATACCCCCTGATCCCTTTAGCCACAAGGGCCACATCTAACTCCCTCTTAAATATAGCCAATGAACTGGCCTCAACTACCTTCTGTGGCAGAGAATTCCACAGACTCACCGCTCTCTGTGTGAAGAAATGTTTTCTCATCTCGGTCCTAAAAGACTTCCCCCTTATCCTTAAGCTGTGACCCCTGGTTCTGGACTTCCCCAACATCGGGAACAATCTTCCCGAATCTAGGCTCTCCAACCCCTTAAGAATTTTATATGTTTCTATAAGATCCCCCCTCAGTCTTCTAAATTCCAGCGAGTATAAGCCTAGTCTATCCAGTCTTTCTTCATATGAAAGTCCTGCCATCCCAGGGATCAATCTGGTGAACCTTCTCTGTACTCCCTCTAAGACTAGAATGTCTTTCTTCAAATTAGGAGACCAAAACTGTACACAATACTCCAGGTGCGGTCTCACCAAGGCACTGTACAACTGCAGCAGAACCTCGCTGGTCCTATACTCAAATCCCCTCGCTATGAATGCCAACACACCATTCGCTTTCTTCACTGCCTGCTGCACCTGCACGCTTGCTTTCAATGACTGGTGCACCATGACACCCAGGTCACGTTGCATCTCCCCTCTTCCTAATTGGCCACCATTCAGGTAATACTCTGCTTTCCTGTTCTTGCCGCCAAAGTGGATAACCTCACATTTATCCACATTATATTGCATCTGCCATGCATTTGCCCACTCGCCTAATCTATCCAAGTCACTCTGCAGCCTCCTAGCATCCTCCTCACAGCTAACACTGCCACCCAGCTTCGTGTCATCCGCAAACTTGCATTCAATTCCCTCGTCCAAATCATTGATATATATTGTAAATAACTGGGGTCCCAGCACTGAGCCTTGCGGTACCCCACTAGTCACTGCCTGCCATTCCGAAAAGGACCCGTTTATTCCTACTCTTTGCTTCCTGTCCGCCAACCAGTTCTCTATCCACCTCAACACCGAACTCATATACCGTGTGCTTTAAGTTTGTTACACCAATCTCATATGTGGGACCTTGTCGAAGGCCTTCTGGAAGTCCAGATATAACACATCGACTGGTTCTCCCTTATCCACTCTACTGGTTACATCCTCGAAACATTCTATGACCTTGTTGTGTTGCAGGTCTCCACACTGCGGCTGTGTGCGGTACAAGAACGTCGGCCACCGTGGGCTCGGTCACCACTGTCACCATGGGTGGGATGGTGAGGTTCCCCGTCCAGCCCCACAGCCACGAGAAGATCAGGGTGTCGATGTGGCGTCTCCATCCTGACCTGCCGATCCTGGGTTGGAAGTCTTACAGCCCGGAGAGTCCGTCCTGGATCCACCCGTCCTACGGGGACAGAGTCCGCTTCCGACTGGACGGTGAAATCGAGCTGTGGGCCGTGGGTCTCGGTGACCAGGGGACCTACGAGATAGAGACAAACTACTTTGACAGGGAGCCGAGGAACCGCGACGTGGAGCACTTTGAGCTGCGCGTGGTCGGTGAGTAGTGGCGTGCAGAGTTGCACAGCACCCAGACTGGCTCTTCGGCCCACACGGCCCATGCTGACCCAGTGGGGAATTCTGGCCTTGTCCCACCCACTTGCGCACGGCACTCTCCGTGAATGAATGCTTCCTTGTCACATCTGACAAGGAGCAGTGATACATTTTTTTTTCTTGTTCGCACGCAAGGTATGCAAAGAATCGCCACATAAAGGGCGCCGGAAAAGTTACAAATGATTCAATTTTACACAAACCATTATTGACCCATACCATCTGAGCTCCCTCGTGGCCAACAGACCCCAGAAAACAGCGCAGGAATAATGTTTGTACCGAACATGAAGCCAATGCAAACTGATCTCCCCTGCCTGAACACGATCCCTCTCCCTCCATTCCAGCATTTCTCAGCGGAACCCTGGAAATAATTTTCATGTCTCAGGGAACCCCCGCATAAATTTATTATATATCTTTATTAATCTCTTTCTTAATTAATTAATGTATATACAAAAACTCTTCGAAGGTATTTATTCACAAAATGCTGGAGTAACTCAGCAGGTCAGGCAGCATCTCGGGAGAGAAGGAATGGGTGGCGTTCCGGGTCGAGACCCTTCCTTCTCTCCCGAGATGCTGCCTGACCTGCTGAGGGGTCGGCCATTTAGAACTGAGATGAGGAAAACTTTTTCAGTCAGAAAGTTGTGAATCTGTGGAATTTTCTGCCTCAGAAGGCAGTGGAGGCCAATTCTCTGAATGCATTCAAGAGAGAGCTAGATAGAGCTCTTAAGGATAGCGGAGTCAGGGGGTATGGGGAGAAGGCAGGAACGGGGTACTGATTGAGAATGGCAAAAACAAGGAGGCAGATTATTTTCTCAATGGTGTTAGGTCAGGTAAGGGGGAGGTGCAGCGAGACCTGGGTGTCCTTGTACACCAGTCACTGAAAGTTGGCGTGCAGGTACAGCAGGCAGTGAAGAAAGCTAATGGCATGTTGGCCTTCATAACAAGAGGATTTCAGTATGGGAGTAAAGAGGTCCTTCTGCAGTTGTACAAGGCCTTGGTAAGACCACATCTGGAGTATTGTGTACAGTTTTGGTCTCCTAATTTGAGGAAGGTCATCCTTGTAATTGAGGCATTGCAGCGTAGGTTCACGAGATTGGTCCCTGGGATGGCGGGACTGTCATATGAGGAAAGATTGGAAAGACTAGTGTACTCAATGGGCCAATAAACAATAGGTGCAGGAGGAGGCCATTCGGCCCTTCGAGCCAGCACCGCCATTGAATGTGATCATGGCTGATCATTCTCAATCAGTACCCCGTTCCTGCCTTCTCCCCATACCCACTGACTCCGCTATCCTTAAGAGCTCTATCTAGCTCTCTCTTGAGAATTGGCCTCCACTGCCTTCTGAGGCAGAGAATTCCACAGATTCGCAACTCTCTGACTGAAAAAGTTTTTCCTCATCTCAGTTCTAAATGGCCGACCCCTTATTCTTAAACTGTGTGGCCCCTGGTTCTGGACTCCCCCAACATTGGGAACATGTTCTGGGACAGGTGAACCACCCGGACCAAACCTGTGCTGTACCTGGCAGGAAAATCTCAGACAGCCTGGTGCTGCTGAGAGATACCATTGCCTACGTGCAGGACAGACGGGTGGATGCCTGCCTGGTCAGCTTGGACCAGGAGAAGGCCTTCGACAGGATATCGCACACGTACATGAGGGACGTGCTCTCCAAAATGGGCTTTGGGGAGGGAATCAGGAAGTGGATACAACTGCTCTACTCTGATATCTGTAGTGCAGTCCAAATTAATGGGTGGGAATCTGACAGCTTCCCCGTCAGGTCTGGAGTCAGGCAGGGTTGCCCTCTTTCCCCTGTCTTGTTCGTCTGTTGCATTGAACCCTTTGCCGAATCCATCAGGAAGGATGCGAGCATAAGAGGAGTGACACTGCCAGGCAGTGGGGGCACTCAGGTCAAGGCCTCCCTGTATATGGACGATGTCGCCGTCTTCTGCTCGGATCCAGGGTCGGTCCGCAGACTGATCAGCATCTGCGACCAGTTTGAGTTGGCCACGGGGGCCAGGGTAAACCGCAGGAAGAGCGAGGCCATGCTCTTTGGCAACTGGCCCGACCGATCTTCCATCCCCTTCACCATCAAGCCTGACTTCCTGAAGGTGCTGGGGATCTGGTTCGGGAAGGCTGGGGCATGTAACAAAAATTGGCTGGAGTGGATAGCCAAGGTGGGGAAGAAGCTGGAGCTGTGGAAGCAGCGCTCCCTCTCCATCACGGGGAAAAACCTGGTCATCAGGTGTGAGGTGCTCTCGGGGCTGCTGTACTTGGCGCAAGTGTGGCCCGTCCCTCCCTCCTACGCCACGGGGATCACCCGGGCCGTCTTCCGTTTCATCTGGGGGTCGGCGATGGACCGGGTGCGACGAGCCACAATGCACAAGTCGGCAGACAACGGGGGTAAAGGCGTGCCCAACGTCGCCCTCATTCTGATGGCCACTTTCGTGTGTGGCTGCATCAGGCGGAGCATAGAGCCAAGGCACGTGGGCACCAAATGCCACTACCTGCTGAGGTTCTACCTGTCCCCGGTGTTGCGAAGGATGGGCCTGGCGCAGATGCCACGCAATGTGCCAGTCAGTTGGACATTGCCGAACCATCTGTCGTTTGTGGACAGGTTCTTCCGGACCAACACCTTTGACCACAAGTCCATCGGGCAGTGGTCAGCACGGAACGTCCTGCAGGCACTGCAGGGGAATGACTCCATGGATCCTGTGGCGTGGTTCCCAGAACAGACAGCCCAGCTTGTCTGGCAAAATGCCTCATCGCCAGTACTCACCAACAAGCACCAAGACCTGGCTTGGCTGGCGGTGAGGGGAGCCCTCCCAGTCAGATCCTTCCTGCACCGCCGGAACCTCACTACCAGCGCACGCTGCCCTCGGGACGGCTGCTACGGAGAGGAAACGGTGGCCCACCTCTTCAAAGAGTGTGGATTTGCCAGGAGAGTCTGGAGAGGTCTGCAGGGGTCCCTGTCACGATTCATTCCGAGCAGCTCCGTCACAGAGGACTCTGTGCTCTACGGACTGTTCCCAGGGACGCATTCCGAGACTGACATCGAGTGCTGCTGGAAGGTCATCAACTCGGTGAAAGACGCCCTTTGGTCTGCCCGATCCTTGTTGACCTCCCAGCGGAGCGAGCTGTCCATCAAGGAATGTTGCCGACTGGCCCACTGCAGACTGCAGGAGTACGTGCTGAGGGACGCTCTGAAGCTCGGTGCAGCCAACGCCAAGGCCCTGTGGGGGAGGACCACAGTCTAGGGTCCTTCCGCTGCTGGACATGGGGGGCAGGGTGTGGTGGAGAGAGACGCCCCTCCAAATAAGGGATATGTATGTAAATGTATGTAAAGGTCTAAGTAAATGCCTGTATTGAATATGTAACCTCCGGGAATGTCGGATGGGTTTGTTTTTAAAATGATGTTTTGTAAATGATATTTATAACTTGAATAAAGTATTTTTTGATAAATTAAAAAAAAAAAAAAAAAAAAAGTTAATGCGGACCGAGTGCAGGTCTTTTGGCCTTTTGGCTAAGATCAAGTGTAGTATCTGTTCTGGCACAATCTAATGTTCTTATAAGAACAGTGTAAGTATAAGAGCAGTATTTGCATTAGATCATCGACGAGGAGCGGGGGTCAGGAGCACGTGTCTGGTTTAGGGGTGGATCCATGCTGGTTGGGTAACCAACCTAACACCCTTATCCAGGTGGGATGGCAGTAGCAAGTGGAGCTGGAGGGCAGGGTATCCGGAATACCCTGCGAGTATCGGTGAAGGACCTCAAGGAGGGGAACCCTTTCTCAAGGGATCTCTTCATCAAGAAGGTGCTGCTGGAGGCCTGTGGATTCAAGGCCGGGGACATCTTCTGCCTCCAGGACTTCCCAGGTAACGGATATTTCGACGTTACCTTCCAGAACCCGGCGGGATGGCAGAAGTTGCTGCAGGACTTCCGGGAGAAGGGGGATGAAGCCCCGCTGTCGCTCCTGAAGGTGCAGCCGCTCTTCACCCTCCCCACCCAGAGGGAACGGATGATCACGGTGCACATGTTTAACCCACATGTGCCCGTCGTGGATGTCCTCACCTTCCTTGCGCGCTACGTCGAAGGGGCCGGGAACTGCGTGGACATAAAGGAGTTGTTCGGGATCTGGACGAGCAAGAGGCAGGTAAAGGTGAAGCTGAGGGTGGACGGGAAGGGATTCATTGTCCACCCTCCCTCGGTGTTCGCTATCGGAGGGAACCGGGGCTACATGACGTACGTGGGGCAGCCCAGGGTGTGCAGGAAATGCAACAAACCTGGGCACGTGGCGGCAGAATGCAGGACAGTCGTCTGCAGAAACTGCAAGTTAGAAGGCCACGAGACAAGGGATTGTAAAGAGAGTAAGAGCTGCAACCTGTGTGGGGGGGCAGGCCACCTTTACAGGGCCTGCCCTAAAAGAGCAAGCACTTATGCACAGGCGATAAGAGGGGCCGCTGCCAGCACCCCCAGGGTGGAAGAGACGCCTCCTACCACGGAAAAAGTCCAAAAAGGAAAGGAGAGCAGGGGCGAGGACAACGCGACCACCAGGAGCCCCCAACCGCAGGACAGAGCCCCCCAGGCCCCCGCCCACGAGGGTGAGTCGATGGAAGAGGGGGAACAGGAAGAGGAGGAATGGAAGGTGGTACAGTCGAGGAAAACATTGAAGGCTGTGCGCACGGAGAAAAAGGCGGAGGGGGCAAGCAAGTCCCAAAAAAGAGTCCTCTCCCAGGACGAGGCCAGCAGCCTCTCCGCATCGGAGGATGAGACGACCAGGAAGAGCCGACAACGGAGGCAGAGGCAGAGGAAGAAAACGGGGGAGGAGGAAGGTAAGAGAAAGAACGTGTCTGTTGCCCCCCAGCCCCAGGAGACCGTGAGCGGCACAACGGCCAATGGGCCCCTGCCCCAGGAGACCGTGAGCGGCACAACGGCCAATGGGCCCCTGCCCCAGGAGACCGTGAGCGGCACAACGGCCAATGGGCCCCTGCTCCGGGAGACCGGGAGCGGCACAATGGCCAATGGGCCCCAGCTCCGGGAGACCGGGAGCAGTGCAGTGGCCAATGGGCCCCAGCTCCGGGAGACCGGGAGCAGTGCAGTGGCCAATGGGCCCCAGCTCCAGGACACTGGGAGCAGCGCAGTGGCCTCGCCAGAAAATACACCCTGTGCTGAGGAAGCCACCAACCTGTACCACTACCTGTGCGACAAAAATGTGCAGGAACTCAGCCAGATGATTGGCATGCGGGAGGACCGCCTGGGACACTAAAGGACAATGGAGCTGAAACTGGCATCCTTAAACGTGCGCAGTGTGAAGAGCACTGCGCGATGTGTAACCACCTTGCAGTACCTGGCCAAGGTAAAGGCGGATGTGACTTTTTTACAGGAGTGCGGGCTGCCACACCTTCGCTGCTATCGGAGGTGGTTGCGATGGTGGCCCCACGGACTGTCGGTATGGTCGGGGGGAAATGATTGTCGTGCGTCCGGTCTGGGGATCTTGCTGCGGGGAGGGGGCTTCACCATCACTGAGGTAAGGGAGGTGGTGGGGGGTCGTCTCTTGGTGGTGGATGTAATGTACCGTGGTTCTCCGCTCCGGCTGATTAATGTGTATGCCTCACCCAGATGGAGCGAGCGGGTGGCCGTCCTCCAGCAGCTCCCACCACTGCTGGCCACGTCTAGACCGCTCGTTCTGGCCGGTGACTTCAACTGCATCATCGATGCAGCTGGACGATCCGGCAGTGCCAACCACAGACTGGACGGCACCTCCAAACTCCTGGTGGAAACGGTCAAAGATGCAAAGCTGCGCGACGCCTTCAGTGACCCTGCAGGCGGAGTCCAGCCATGGTTCACCTGGTCAGGACCAAACGGTTCAGCCCAGTCCCGGATAGACTTCCTCTTCACATCGAGGGCCGTCACGGTCAGACACACCGACCTCGCGCCGGTGTTCTTCTCTGACCACTGCCTCCTTCAGGCCACCTGTCACCTACAGGAGGACCCGAAGGCGGGCAGAGGGACGTGGAAGCTAAACGTGGAGCTGTTGACCCCGGAGAACGTTAAGGAGCTAAAGAGGGACTACGCATGTTGGAGAACTGTGAGGCCCCTCTTTGACTCCCAGACACTCTGGTGGGAGGCAACAAAGGAGAACATCAAGAAGTTCTTCGTCTCCAAAGGTGTTCAGAGAGCAAGACAGGGTAAGAGGGAACTGTGTCAACTCCAGACAGATTTGCAGCAGCTACTCCTTCTGCAGAGGAGAGGGGTGGATGTGAGGGAGGAACTGAGAGAGTTGAAGGGCCGGCAAGCTCGGCTCTTTACCTCTGAATCCTCCAAGATCATCTTCCGGTCCAGGGTCCGCCATGTTGAGCAGGATGAGACGTGCTCACGTTACTTCTTCCATAAGGTTCACAGGGGGAGCTCTGTGATCAAAAGCCTTAGGGAGGAGGACGGCTCGGTAACATCCTCGCAGACAGACATGCTCAAGATCTGCAGATCCTTTTATAAGGATCTGTACGATGTAAAGACCACAGACAGCACCGCCTCCCAGAACTTCCTGTCCTCCATCACGGAAGTCTTGGACGACAGCAAGCGGGAGAGTCTGGACCAACCACTGACCCTGGAGGAGCTGACTGGTTCCATCCGTTCCTTTGACTCGAGTAAAACTCCCGGAGGCGATGGCTTACCGGCAGAGTTGTACTCGGCTCTGTGGGACTGGGTGGGCCCGGACCTGCTGGAAGTGTACAACGATATACTTCTAGCCGGCAGCATGTCAGACTCTATGAGGAAGGGCAACATCACCCTGATCTACAAGCAGAAGGGGGAGATGAATGTCTTAAGGAATTGGAGACCCATCACATTGTTGAATGTAGACTACAAGATCCTGTCTAAGGCCATCGCCAACCGGGTCAAGTCTGCTCTGGGACAGGTGATCCACCCGGACCAAACCTGTGCTGTACCTGGCAGGAAAATCTCAGACAGCCTGGTGCTGCTGAGAGATACCATTGCCTACGTGCAGGACAGACGGGTGGATGCCTGCCTGGTCAGCTTGGACCAGGAGAAGGCCTTCGACAGGATATCGCACACGTACATGAGGGACGTGCTCTCCAAAATGGGCTTTGGGGAGGGAATCAGGAAGTGGATCCAACTGCTCTACTCTGATATCTGTAGTGCAGTCCAAATTAATGGGTGGGAATCAGACAGCTTCCCCGTCAGGTCTGGAGTCAGGCAGGGTTGCCCTCTTTCCCCTGTCTTGTTCGTCTGTTGCATTGAACCCTTTGCCGAATCCATCAGGAAGGATGCGAGCATAAGAGGAGTGACACTGCCAGGCAGTGGGGGCACTCAGGTCAAGGCCTCCCTGTACATGGACGATGTCGCCGTCTTCTGCTCGGACCCAGGGTCGGTCCGCAGACTGATCAGCGTCTGCGACCAGTTTGAGTTGGCCACGGGGGCCAGGGTAAACCGCAGGAAGAGCGAGGCCATGCTCTTTGGCAACTGGCCCGACCGATCTTCCATCCCCTTCACCATCAAGCCTGACTTCCTGAAGGTGCTGGGGATCTGGTTCGGGAAGGCAGAGGCATGTGACAAGAATTGGCTGGAGTGGATAGCCAGGGTGGGGAAGAAGCTGGAGCTGTGGAAGCAGCGCTCCCTCTCCATCACGGGGAAAAACCTGGTCATCAGGTGTGAGGTGCTCTCGGGGCTGCTGTACTTGGCGCAAGTGTGGCCCGTCCCTCCCTCCTACGCCACGGGGATCACCCGGGCCGTCTTCCGTTTCATCTGGGGGTCGGCGATGGACCGGGTGCGACGAGCCACAATGCACAAGTCGGCAGACAACGGGGGTAAAGACGTGCCCAACGTCGCCCTCATTCTGATGGCCACCTTCGTGTGTGGCTGCATCAGGCGGAGCATAGAGCCAAGGCACGTGGGCACCAAATGCCACTACCTGCTGAGGTTCTACCTGTCCCCGGTGTTGCGAAGGATGGGCCTGGCGCAGATGCCACGCAATGTGCCAGTCAGCTGGACATTGCCGAACCATCTGTCGTTTGTGGACAGGTTCTTCCGGACCAACACCTTTGACCACAAGTCCATCGGGCAGTGGTCAGCACGGAACGTCCTGCAGGCACTGCAGGGGAATGACTCCATGGATCCTGTGGCGTGGTTCCCAGAACAGACAGCCCAGCTTGTCTGGCAAAATGCCTCATCGCCAGTACTCACCAACAAGCACCAAGACCTGGCTTGGCTGGCGGTGAGGGGAGCCCTCCCAGTCAGATCCTTCCTGCACCGCCGGAACCTCACTACCAGCGCACGCTGCCCTCGGGACGGCTGCTACGGAGAGGAAACGGTGGCCCACCTCTTCAAAGAGTGTGGATTTGCCAGGAGAGTCTGGAGAGGTCTGCAGGGGTCCCTGTCACGATTCATTCCGAGCAGCTCCGTCACAGAGGACTCTGTGCTCTACGGACTGTTCCCAGGGACGCATTCCGAGACTGACATCGAGTGCTGCTGGAAGGTCATCAACTCGGTGAAAGACGCCCTTTGGTCTGCCCGATCCTTGTTGACCTCCCAGCGGAGCGAGCTGTCCGTCAAGGAATGTTGCCGACTGGCCCACTGCAGACTGCAGGAGTACGTGCTGAGGGACGCTCTGAAGCTCGGTGCAGCCAACGCCAAGGCCCTGTGGGGGAGGACCACAGTCTAGGGTCCTTCCGCTGCTGGACATGGGGGGCAGGGTGTGGTGGAGAGAGACGCCCCTCCAAATAAGGGATATGTATGTAAATGTATGTAAAGGTCTAAGTAAATGCCTGTATTGAATATGTAACCTCCGGGAATGTCGGATGGGTTTGTTTTTAAAATGATGTTTTGTAAATGATATTTATAACTTGAATAAAGTATTTTTTGATAAATAAAAAAATAAAAAATAAAAAAAGTTAATGCGGACCGAGTGCAGGTCTTTTGGCCTTTTGGCTAAGATCAAGTGTAGTATCTGTTCTGGCACAATCTAATGTTCTTATAAGAACAGTGTAAGTATAAGAGCAGTATTTGCATTAGATCATCGACGAGGAGCGGGGGTCAGGAGCACGTGTCTGGTTTAGGGGTGGATCCATGCTGGTTGGGTAACCAACCTAACACCCTTATCCAGGTGGGATGGCAGTAGCAAGTGGAGCTGGAGGGCAGGGTATCCGGAATACCCTGCGAGTATCGGTGAAGGACCTCAAGGAGGGGAACCCTTTCTCAAGGGATCTCTTCATCAAGAAGGTGCTGCTGGAGGCCTGTGGATTCAAGGCCGGGGACATCTTCTGCTTCCAGGACTTCCCAGGTAACGGATATTTTGACGTTACCTTCCAGAACCCGTCGGGATGGCAGAAGTTGCTGCAGGACTTCCGGGAGAAGGGGGATGAAGCCCCGCTGTCGCTCCTGAAGGTGCAGCCGCTCTTCACCCTCCCCACCCAGAGGGAACGGATGATCACGGTGCACATGTTTAACCCACATGTGCCCGTCGTGGATGTCCTCACCTTCCTTGCGCGCTACGTCGAAGGGGCCGGGAACTGCGTGGACATAAAGGACTTGTTCGGGATCTGGACGAGCAAGAGGCAGGTAAAGGTGAAGCTGAGGGTGGACGGGAAGGGATTCATTGTCCACCCTCCCTCGGTGTTCGCTATCGGAGGGAACCGGGGCTACATGACGTACGTGGGGCAGCCCAGGGTGTGCAGGAAATGCAACAAACCTGGGCACGTGGCGGCAGAATGCAGGACAGTCGTCTGCAGAAACTGCAAGTTAGAAGGCCACGAGACAAGGGATTGTAAAGAGAGTAAGAGCTGCAACCTGTGTGGGGGGGCAGGCCACCTTTACAGGGCCTGCCCTAAAAGAGCAAGCACTTATGCACAGGCGATAAGAGGGGCCGCTGCCAGCACCCCCAGGGTGGAAGAGACGCCTCCTACCACGGAAAAAGTCCAAAAAGGAAAGGAGAGCAGGGGCGAGGACAACGCGACCACCAGGAGCCCCCAACCGCAGGACAGAGCCCCCCAGGCCCCCGCCCACGAGGGTGAGTCGATGGAAGAGGGGGAACAGGAAGAGGAGGAATGGAAGGTGGTACAGTCGAGGAAAACATTGAAGGCTGTGCGCACGGAGAAAAAGGCGGAGGGGGCAAGCAAGTCCCAAAAAAGAGTCCTCTCCCAGGACGAGGCCAGCAGCCTCTCCGCATCGGAGGATGAGACGACCAGGAAGAGCCGACAACGGAGGCAGAGGCAGAGGAAGAAAACGGGGGAGGAGGAAGGTAAGAGAAAGAACGTGTCTGTTGCCCCCCAGCCCCAGGAGACCGTGAGCGGCACAACGGCCAATGGGCCCCTGCCCCAGGAGACCGTGAGCGGCACAACGGCCAATGGGCCCCTGCCCCAGGAGACCGTGAGCGGCACAACGGCCAATGGGCCCCTGCTCCGGGAGACCGGGAGCGGCACAATGGCCAATGGGCCCCAGCTCCGGGAGACCGGGAGCAATGCAGTGGCCAATGGGCCCCAGCTCCGGGAGACCGGGAGCAGTGCAGTGGCCAATGGGCCCCAGCTCCAGGACACTGGGAGCAGCACAGTGGCCTCGCCAGAAAATACACCCTGTGCTGAGGAAGCCACCAACCTGTACCACTACCTGTGCGACAAAAATGTGCAGGAACTCAGCCAGATGATTGGCATGCGGGAGGATCGCCTGGGACACTAAAGGACAATGGAGCTGAAACTGGCATCCTTAAACGTGCGCAGTGTGAAGAGCACTGCGCGATGTGTAACCGCCTTGCAGTACCTGGCCAAGGTAAAGGCGGATGTGACTTTTTTACAGGAGTGCGGGCTGCCACACCTTCGCTGCTATCGGAGGTGGTTGCGATGGTGGCCCCACGGACTGTCGGTATGGTCGGGGGGAAATGATTGTCGTGCGTCCGGTCTGGGGATCTTGCTGCGGGGAGGGGGCTTCACCATCACTGAGGTAAGGGAGGTGGTGGGGGGTTGTCTCTTGGTGGTGGATGTAATGTACCGTGGTTCTCCGCTCCGGCTGATTAATGTGTATGCCTCACCCAGATGGAGCGAGCGGGTGGCCGTCCTCCAGCAGCTCCCACCGCTGCTGGCCACGTCTAGACCGCTCGTTCTGGCCGGTGACTTCAACTGCATCATCGATGCAGCTGGACGATCCGGCAGTGCCAACCACAGACTGGACGGCACCTCCAAACTCCTGGTGGAAACGGTCAAAGATGCAAAGCTGCGCGACGCCTTCAGTGACCCTGCAGGCGGAGTCCAGCCACGGTTCACCTGGTCAGGACCAAATGGTTCAGCCCAGTCCCGGATAGACTTCCTCTTCACATCGAGGGCCGTCACGGTCAGACACACCGACCTCGCGCCGGTGTTCTTCTCTGACCACTGCCTCCTTCAGGCCACCTGTCACCTACAGGAGGACCGGAAGGCGGGCAGAGGGACGTGGAAGCTAAACGTGGAGCTGTTGACCCCGGAGAACGTTAAGGAGCTAAAGAGGGACTACGCATGTTGGACAACTGTGAGGCCCCTCTTTGACTCCCAGACACTCTGGTGGGAGGCAACAAAGGAGAACATCAAGAAGTTCTTCGTCTCCAAAGGTGTTCAGAGAGCAAGACAGGGTAAGAGGGAACTGTGTCAACTCCAGACAGATTTGCAGCAGCTACTCCTTCTGCAGAGGAGAGGGGTGGATGTGAGGGAGGAACTGAGAGAGTTGAAGGGCCGGCAAGCTCGGCTCTTTACCTCTGAATCCTCCAAGATTATCTTCCGGTCCAGGGTCCGCCATGTTGAGCAGGATGAGACGTGCTCACGTTACTTCTTCCATAAGGTTCACAGGGGGAGCTCTGTGATCAAAAGCCTTAGGGAGGAGGACGGCTCGGTAACATCCTCGCAGACAGACATGCTCAAGATCTGCAGATCCTTTTATAAGGATCTGTACGATGTAAAGACCACAGACAGCACCGCCTCCCAGAACTTCCTGTCCTCCATCACGGAAGTCTTGGACGACAGCAAGCGGGAGAGTCTGGACCAACCACTGACCCTGGAGGAGCTGACTGGTTCCATCCGTTCCTTTGACTCGAGTAAAACTCCCGGAGGCGATGGCTTACCGGCAGAGTTGTACTCGGCTCTGTGGGACTGGGTGGGCCCGGACCTGCTGGAAGTGTACAACGATATACTTCTAGCCGGCAGCATGTCAGACTCTATGAGGAAGGGCAACATCACCCTGATCTACAAGCAGAAGGGGGAGATGAATGACTTAAGGAATTGGAGACCCATCACATTGTTGAATGTAGACTAAAAGATCCTGTCTAAGGCCATCGCCAACCGGGTCAAGTCTGCTCTGGGACAGGTGATCCACCCGGACCAAACCTGTGCTGTACCTGGCAGGAAAATCTCAGACAGCCTGGTGCTGCTGAGAGATACCATTGCCTACGTGCAGGACAGACGGGTGGATGCCTGCCTGGTCAGCTTGGACCAGGAGAAGGCCTTCGACAGGATATCGCACACATACATGAGGGACGTGCTCTCCAAAATGGGCTTTGGGGAGGGAATCAGGAAGTGGATACAACTGCTCTACTCCGATATCTGTAGTGCAGTCCAAATTAATGGGTGGGAATCAGACAGCTTCCCCGTCAGGTCTGGAGTCAGGCAGGGTTGCCCTCTTTCCCCTGTCTTGTTCGTCTGTTGCATTGAACCCTTTGCCGAATCCATCAGGAAGGATGCGAGCATAAGAGGAGTGACACTGCCAGGCAGTGGGGGCACTCAGGTCAAGGCCTCCCTGTACATGGACGATGTCGCCGTCTTCTGCTCGGACCCAGGGTCGGTCCGCAGACTGATCAGCGTCTGCGACCAGTTTGAGTTGGCCACGGGGGCCAGGGTAAACCGCAGGAAGAGCGAGGCCATGCTCTTTGGCAACTGGCCCGACCGATCTTCCATCCCCTTCACCATCAAGCCTGACTTCCTGAAGGTGCTGGGGATCTGGTTCGGGAAGGCTGAGGCATGTAACAAAAATTGGCTGGAGTGGATAGCCAAGGTGGGGAAGAAGCTGGAGCTGTGGAAGCAGCGCTCCCTCTCCATCACGGGGAAAAACCTGGTCATCAGGTGTGAGGTGCTCTCGGGGCTGCTGTACTTGGCGCAAGTGTGGCCCGTCCCTCCCTCCTACGCCACGGGGATCACCCGGGCCGTCTTCCGTTTCATCTGGGGGTCGGCGATGGACCGGGTGCGACGAGCCACAATGCACAAGTCGGCAGACAACGGGGGTAAAGACGTGCCCAACGTCGCCCTCATTCTGATGGCCACTTTCGTGTGTGGCTGCATCAGGCGGAGCATAGAGCCAAGGCACGTGGGCACCAAATGCCACTACCTGCTGAGGTTCTACCTGTCCCCGGTGTTGCGAAGGATGGGCCTGGCGCAGATGCCACGCAATGTGCCAGTCAGCTGGACATTGCCGAACCATCTGTCGTTTGTGGACAGGTTCTTCCGAACCAACACCTTTGACCACAAGTCCATCGGGCAGTGGTCAGCACGGAACGTCCTGCAGGCACTGCAGGGGAATGACTCCTTGGATCCTGTGGCGTGGTTCCCAGAACAGACAGCCCAGCTTGTCTGGCAAAATGCCTCATCGCCAGTACTCACCAACAAGCACCAAGACCTGGCTTGGCTGGCGGTGAGGGGAGCCCTCCCAGTCAGATCCTTCCTGCACCGCCGGAACCTCACTACCAGCGCACGCTGCCCTCGGGACGGCTGCTACGGAGAGGAAACGGTGGCCCACCTCTTCAAAGAGTGTGGATTTGCCAGGAGAGTCTGGAGAGGTCTGCAGGGGTCCCTGTCACGATTCATTCCGAGCAGCTCCGTCACAGAGGACTCTGTGCTCTACGGACTGTTCCCAGGGACGCATTCCGAGACTGACATCGAGTGCTGCTGGAAGGTCATCAACTCGGTGAAAGACGCCCTTTGGTCTGCCCGATCCTTGTTGACCTCCCAGCGGAGCGAGCTGTCCGTCAAGGAATGTTGCCGACTGGCCCACTGCAGACTGCAGGAGTACGTGCTGAGGGACGCTCTGAAGCTCGGTGCAGCCAACGCCAAGGCCCTGTGGGGGAGGACCACAGTCTAGGGTCCTTCCGCTGCTGGACATGGGGGGCAGGGTGTGGTGGAGAGAGACGCCCCTCCAAATAAGGGATATGTATGTAAATGTATGTAAAGGTCTAAGTAAATGCCTGTATTGAATATGTAACCTCCGGGAATGTCGGATGGGTTTGTTTTTAAAATGATGTTTTGTAAATGATATTTATAACTTGAATAAAGTATTTTTTGATAAATAAAAAAATAAAAAATAAAAAAAGTTAATGCGGACCGAGTGCAGGTCTTTTGGCCTTTTGGCTAAGATCAAGTGTAGTATCTGTTCTGGCACAATCTAATGTTCTTATAAGAACAGTGTAAGTATAAGAGCAGTATTTGCATTAGATCATCGACGAGGAGCGGGGGTCAGGAGCACGTGTCTGGTTTAGGGGTGGATCCATGCTGGTTGGGTAACCAACCTAACACCCTTATCCAGGTGGGATGGCAGTAGCAAGTGGAGCTGGAGGGCAGGGTATCCGGAATACCCTGCGAGTATCGGTGAAGGACCTCAAGGAGGGGAACCCTTTCTCAAGGGATCTCTTCATCAAGAAGGTGCTGCTGGAGGCCTGTGGATTCAAGGCCGGGGACATCTTCTGCCTCCAGGACTTCCCAGGTAACGGATATTTTGACGTTACCTTCCAGAACCCGTCGGGATGGCAGAAGTTGCTGCAGGACTTCCGGGAGAAGGGGGATGAAGCCCCGCTGTCGCTCCTGAAGGTGCAGCCGCTCTTCACCCTCCCCACCCAGAGGGAACGGATGATCACGGTGCACATGTTTAACCCACATGTGCCCGTCGTGGATGTCCTCACCTTCCTTGCGCGCTACGTCGAAGGGGCCGGGAACTGCGTGGACATAAAGGACTTGTTCGGGATCTGGACGAGCAAGAGGCAGGTAAAGGTGAAGCTGAGGGTGGACGGGAAGGGATTCATTGTCCACCCTCCCTCGGTGTTCGCTATCGGAGGGAACCGGGGCTACATGACGTACGTGGGGCAGCCCAGGGTGTGCAGGAAATGCAACAAACCTGGGCACGTGGCGGCAGAATGCAGGACAGTCGTCTGCAGAAACTGCAAGTTAGAAGGCCACGAGACAAGGGATTGTAAAGAGAGTAAGAGCTGCAACCTGTGTGGGGGGGCAGGCCACCTTTACAGGGCCTGCCCTAAAAGAGCAAGCACTTATGCACAGGCGATAAGAGGGGCCGCTGCCAGCACCCCCAGGGTGGAAGAGACGCCTCCTACCACGGAAAAAGTCCAAAAAGGAAAGGAGAGCAGGGGCGAGGACAACGCGACCACCAGGAGCCCCCAACCGCAGGACAGAGCCCCCCAGGCCCCCGCCCACGAGGGTGAGTCGATGGAAGAGGGGGAACAGGAAGAGGAGGAATGGAAGGTGGTACAGTCGAGGAAAACATTGAAGGCTGTGCGCACGGAGAAAAAGGCGGAGGGGGCAAGCAAGTCCCAAAAAAGAGTCCTCTCCCAGGACGAGGCCAGCAGCCTCTCCGCATCGGAGGATGAGACGACCAGGAAGAGCCGACAACGGAGGCAGAGGCAGAGGAAGAAAACGGGGGAGGAGGAAGGTAAGAGAAAGAACGTGTCTGTTGCCCCCCAGCCCCAGGAGACCGTGAGCGGCACAACGGCCAATGGGCCCCTGCCCCAGGAGACCGTGAGCGGCACAACGGCCAATGGGCCCCTGCCCCAGGAGACCGTGAGCGGCACAACGGCCAATGGGCCCCTGCTCCGGGAGACCGGGAGCGGCACAATGGCCAATGGGCCCCAGCTCCGGGAGACCGGGAGCAATGCAGTGGCCAATGGGCCCCAGCTCCGGGAGACCGGGAGCAGTGCAGTGGCCAATGGGCCCCAGCTCCAGGACACTGGGAGCAGCACAGTGGCCTCGCCAGAAAATACACCCTGTGCTGAGGAAGCCACCAACCTGTACCACTACCTGTGCGACAAAAATGTGCAGGAACTCAGCCAGATGATTGGCATGCGGGAGGATCGCCTGGGACACTAAAGGACAATGGAGCTGAAACTGGCATCCTTAAACGTGCGCAGTGTGAAGAGCACTGCGCGATGTGTAACCGCCTTGCAGTACCTGGCCAAGGTAAAGGCGGATGTGACTTTTTTACAGGAGTGCGGGCTGCCACACCTTCGCTGCTATCGGAGGTGGTTGCGATGGTGGCCCCACGGACTGTCGGTATGGTCGGGGGGAAATGATTGTCGTGCGTCCGGTCTGGGGATCTTGCTGCGGGGAGGGGGCTTCACCATCACTGAGGTAAGGGAGGTGGTGGGGGGTTGTCTCTTGGTGGTGGATGTAATGTACCGTGGTTCTCCGCTCCGGCTGATTAATGTGTATGCCTCACCCAGATGGAGCGAGCGGGTGGCCGTCCTCCAGCAGCTCCCACCGCTGCTGGCCACGTCTAGACCGCTCGTTCTGGCCGGTGACTTCAACTGCATCATCGATGCAGCTGGACGATCCGGCAGTGCCAACCACAGACTGGACGGCACCTCCAAACTCCTGGTGGAAACGGTCAAAGATGCAAAGCTGCGCGACGCCTTCAGTGACCCTGCAGGCGGAGTCCAGCCACGGTTCACCTGGTCAGGACCAAATGGTTCAGCCCAGTCCCGGATAGACTTCCTCTTCACATCGAGGGCCGTCACGGTCAGACACACCGACCTCGCGCCGGTGTTCTTCTCTGACCACTGCCTCCTTCAGGCCACCTGTCACCTACAGGAGGACCGGAAGGCGGGCAGAGGGACGTGGAAGCTAAACGTGGAGCTGTTGACCCCGGAGAACGTTAAGGAGCTAAAGAGGGACTACGCATGTTGGACAACTGTGAGGCCCCTCTTTGACTCCCAGACACTCTGGTGGGAGGCAACAAAGGAGAACATCAAGAAGTTCTTCGTCTCCAAAGGTGTTCAGAGAGCAAGACAGGGTAAGAGGGAACTGTGTCAACTCCAGACAGATTTGCAGCAGCTACTCCTTCTGCAGAGGAGAGGGGTGGATGTGAGGGAGGAACTGAGAGAGTTGAAGGGCCGGCAAGCTCGGCTCTTTACCTCTGAATCCTCCAAGATTATCTTCCGGTCCAGGGTCCGCCATGTTGAGCAGGATGAGACGTGCTCACGTTACTTCTTCCATAAGGTTCACAGGGGGAGCTCTGTGATCAAAAGCCTTAGGGAGGAGGACGGCTCGGTAACATCCTCGCAGACAGACATGCTCAAGATCTGCAGATCCTTTTATAAGGATCTGTACGATGTAAAGACCACAGACAGCACCGCCTCCCAGAACTTCCTGTCCTCCATCACGGAAGTCTTGGACGACAGCAAGCGGGAGAGTCTGGACCAACCACTGACCCTGGAGGAGCTGACTGGTTCCATCCGTTCCTTTGACTCGAGTAAAACTCCCGGAGGCGATGGCTTACCGGCAGAGTTGTACTCGGCTCTGTGGGACTGGGTGGGCCCGGACCTGCTGGAAGTGTACAACGATATACTTCTAGCCGGCAGCATGTCAGACTCTATGAGGAAGGGCAACATCACCCTGATCTACAAGCAGAAGGGGGAGATGAATGACTTAAGGAATTGGAGACCCATCACATTGTTGAATGTAGACTAAAAGATCCTGTCTAAGGCCATCGCCAACCGGGTCAAGTCTGCTCTGGGACAGGTGATCCACCCGGACCAAACCTGTGCTGTACCTGGCAGGAAAATCTCAGACAGCCTGGTGCTGCTGAGAGATACCATTGCCTACGTGCAGGACAGACGGGTGGATGCCTGCCTGGTCAGCTTGGACCAGGAGAAGGCCTTCGACAGGATATCGCACACATACATGAGGGACGTGCTCTCCAAAATGGGCTTTGGGGAGGGAATCAGGAAGTGGATACAACTGCTCTACTCCGATATCTGTAGTGCAGTCCAAATTAATGGGTGGGAATCAGACAGCTTCCCCGTCAGGTCTGGAGTCAGGCAGGGTTGCCCTCTTTCCCCTGTCTTGTTCGTCTGTTGCATTGAACCCTTTGCCGAATCCATCAGGAAGGATGCGAGCATAAGAGGAGTGACACTGCCAGGCAGTGGGGGCACTCAGGTCAAGGCCTCCCTGTACATGGACGATGTCGCCGTCTTCTGCTCGGACCCAGGGTCGGTCCGCAGACTGATCAGCGTCTGCGACCAGTTTGAGTTGGCCACGGGGGCCAGGGTAAACCGCAGGAAGAGCGAGGCCATGCTCTTTGGCAACTGGCCCGACCGATCTTCCATCCCCTTCACCATCAAGCCTGACTTCCTGAAGGTGCTGGGGATCTGGTTCGGGAAGGCTGAGGCATGTAACAAAAATTGGCTGGAGTGGATAGCCAAGGTGGGGAAGAAGCTGGAGCTGTGGAAGCAGCGCTCCCTCTCCATCACGGGGAAAAACCTGGTCATCAGGTGTGAGGTGCTCTCGGGGCTGCTGTACTTGGCGCAAGTGTGGCCCGTCCCTCCCTCCTACGCCACGGGGATCACCCGGGCCGTCTTCCGTTTCATCTGGGGGTCGGCGATGGACCGGGTGCGACGAGCCACAATGCACAAGTCGGCAGACAACGGGGGTAAAGACGTGCCCAACGTCGCCCTCATTCTGATGGCCACTTTCGTGTGTGGCTGCATCAGGCGGAGCATAGAGCCAAGGCACGTGGGCACCAAATGCCACTACCTGCTGAGGTTCTACCTGTCCCCGGTGTTGCGAAGGATGGGCCTGGCGCAGATGCCACGCAATGTGCCAGTCAGCTGGACATTGCCGAACCATCTGTCGTTTGTGGACAGGTTCTTCCGAACCAACACCTTTGACCACAAGTCCATCGGGCAGTGGTCAGCACGGAACGTCCTGCAGGCACTGCAGGGGAATGACTCCTTGGATCCTGTGGCGTGGTTCCCAGAACAGACAGCCCAGCTTGTCTGGCAAAATGCCTCATCGCCAGTACTCACCAACAAGCACCAAGACCTGGCTTGGCTGGCGGTGAGGGGAGCCCTCCCAGTCAGATCCTTCCTGCACCGCCGGAACCTCACTACCAGCGCACGCTGCCTCCGGGACGGCTGCTACGGAGAGGAGACGGTGGCCCACCTCTTCAAAGAGTGTGGATTTGCCAGGAGAGTCTGGAGAGGTCTGCAGGGGTCCCTGTCACGATTCATTTCGAGCAGCTCCGTCACAGAGGACTCTGTGCTCTACGGACTGTTCCCAGGGACGCATTCCGAGACTGACATCGAGTGCTGCTGGAAGGTCATCAACTCGGTGAAAGACGCTCTTTGGTCTGCCCGATCCTTGTTGACCTCCCAGCGGAGCGAGCTGTCCGTCAAGGAATGTTGCCGACTGGCCCACTGCAGACTGCAGGAGTACGTGCTGAGGGACGCTCTGAAGCTCGGTGCAGCCAACGCCAAGGCCCTGTGGGGGAGGACCACAGTCTAGGGTCCTTCCGCTGCTGGACATGGGGGGCAGGGTGTGGTGGAGAGAGACGCCCCTCCAAATAAGGGATATGTATGTAAATGTATGTAAATGTCTAAGTAAATGCCTGTATTGAATATGTAACCTCCGGAAATGTCGGATGGGTTTGTTTAAAAAAGATGTTTTGTAAATGATATTTATTACTTGAATAAAGTATTTTTTGATATAAAAAAAAGTCCCTCCCCCCTCACCGCCCTTCCCCACCCCCCTCTCACCTCGTCGCCCCACCCTCCCCCCATCTCCGTCCCATCCCTTCTCTCCATCCCGTTCCCCCCCTCTCCGTTCTCCTTCCTTTCCTTCCCCCCTCTCTCCGTCTCCACCCCCCCCTCCCCTCTCGGTCGCCACCTCTCTTCCCCCTTCCCCCCCGTCTCCCTGCCCCTCCCCCCTGTCCCCTCCCCTCTCTCCCGGCTAACATTGTGGGGTGACGCTGCCCCGGCAGTGAATGGGATGGATGGGCCGCGATGTCCGGTCACTAACACAGGACTCTCTCTCTCTCCCCCCTCTCCCTCCGTCTCTCTCCCCCTCTCTCTCTCCCCCCTCTCTCTCCCCCTCTCTCTCTCCCACCCCTCCTCCCTCCCTCTCCCTCCCTCTCCCTCTCCCTCCCTCTCTCTCTCCCCCCTCCCTCCCTCACTCCCCCCTCCCTCTCTCCCCCCCTCTCTCTCTCCCCCCCTCTCTCTCCCCCCTTCTCTCTCCCCTTCTCTCTCCCCCCCTTCTCTCTCCCCCCTTCTCTCTCCCCCTTCTCTCTCCCCCGTTCTCTCTCCACCCCTTTTCTCTCCCCCCTTCTCTCTCCCCCTTCTCTCTCCCCCGTTCTCTCTCCACCCCTTCTCTCTCCGCCCTTCTCTCTCCCTCCATTCTCTCCCCCCCTCCCCCCTTCTCTTTCCCCCCTTCTCTCTCCCCCCTTCTATCTCCCCCTTCTCTCTCCCCCTTCTCTCTCCCCCCTTCTCTCTCCCCCCCTTCTCTCTCCCCCTTCTCTCTCCCCTTCTCTCTCCCCCCCTTCTCTCTCCCCCCTTCTCTCTCCCCCCTTCTCTCTCCGCCCCTTCTCTCTCCCCCTTCTCTCTCCCCATTCTCTCTCCCCCCTTCTCTCTCCCCCCTTCACTCTCCCCCCCTTCTTTCTCCACCCCTTCTCTCTCCCTCGCTTCTCTCCCCCTCTCCCCCCTCTCTCTCCCCCCCTCTCTCTCCCCCTCCCTCTCCTCTGTCGCAGGGATGAGGAGCGGGGCGTTGTGGGACCGGGAGTGTTGCAGAGCGGGGACCGCTGTACGCGGGGGGTGACAGAGCAACCCGTTTCTGGGTGACGGGGAACGGGTTTGCTGCTGTGCCGTCTCTGTGGCAGATGTGACCAGATGTGTCCATGGTCCCAGATCCCAAAGTTTAGGACAAGACCCTTGTGGAACATGGAACAGTTCAAACTTTGTCCGTGCTGTCGGGGTCTGGGGAGAAGGCAGGAACGGGGTACTGACTGTGGATGATCAGCCATGATCACATTGAATGGCGGTGCTGGCTCGAAGGGCCGAATGGCCTCCTCCTGCACCTATTGACTATTGTTGCTCTTTGGGAACCTGTAATTTATACAAAGTCTGGTCACTGATGCAGTGGATGTTTGTTCTGCACGTTTTTGTGCAGCTTGTGATGATTTTGTAAAATGCACTTTGTACATAATAAAACAGATTTATTTAACACTGCTGCCTGTCATGTAAGCCTGTGCCTGATGTAATCAAGGCCATTGGTGGTTCATCGTTCTGTGTACTGATTGAGAATGATCAGCCATGATCACATTGAATGGCGGCGCGTACAGGCTCGAAGGGCCGAATGGCCTCCTCCTGCACCTATTGTCTATTGTCGCCTCCAGCGAGCGACCATTCGAGCCATTAATGGTTGTTTAAACAAATAACACACGCCCACAATTCAATATAATAGGTAGTAGAAGGTTCACCAGATTGATCCCTGGGATGGCAGGACTGCAGGTGCAGCAGGCAGTGAAGAAAGCGAATGGTATGTTAGCATTCATAGCAAGAGGATTTGAGTATAGGAGCAGGGAGGTTCTGCTGCAGTTGTACAGGGCCTTGGTTAGACCGCACCAGGAGCATTGTGTACAGTTTTGGTCTCCTAATCTGAGGAAAGACATTCTTGCCATAGAGGGAGTACAGAGAAGGTTCACCAGATTATTCCCTGGGATGGCAGGACTTTCATATGAAGAAAGACTGGATAGACTCGGCTTATACTCGCTGGAATTTAGAAGACTGAGGGGGGATCTTATTGAAACATATAAAATTCTTAAGGGGTTGGAGAGGCTAGATGCGGGAAGATTGTTCCCGATGTTGGGGAAGTCCAGAACAAGGGGTCACAGTTTAAGGATAAGGGGGAAGTCTTTTAGGACCGAGATAATAATAATAATAATAATAATCCATTTATTTTATATAGCGCCTTATCACATGCTCAAAGCGCTTTACAAAAACAATTAACATAGAAACAAACAGACAAACTATCCTGACGGAAAAGCGGCGAATAAACAACGCCAGCGTCCTCTCACGTCAGGGTCCGGCAGCAGACATTAAAAAGCACAAGACACACAGATACAATTTTTTACACAAAACAGCCATCACAGTGATTGCTCTAGGCATACCCTCACTGTGATGGAAGGCAAAGTCTTATCTCCTCCTCATTCTTCTCCCGCGGTGCCACGAGGTGATCGAGGCTCCCAACTTTTTGAAGCCCCCACCGGGCGATGGAAAGTCCCAGGGCCGAGCCGAGCAGGCCGATGAAAGTCCTGAGCCCCCACCGGGCGATGGAAAGTGCTGCGGCCGAGCCACGCAGGGCGATGAAAGGCCTGAGCCCCCACCGGGCGATGGAAAGTGCTGCGGCCGAGCCACGCAGGGCGATGAAGGGCCTACGAGCGGGTTGATCGTACCTCGCGCTTCGGGGCGGTCGAAGCTGCTACGGCTGGAGCTCCCAAAAGCCGGTCGCCAGCCAGGGACCTGCGAGCTCCCGATGTTGCGGTCTGCAGGGCCCACGGCCGAAGCCTCCGAGATGGTAAGTCCAGGCCCTGCGACCGGAGTCTTTGAGGTCGATCCCAGCTGGAGGCCGCCGACTCCACGATGTTAGGCCGTAGCGCGAACGGAGATACGACACGGTAAAGGTCGCATCTCCGTTGAGGAGGAGATTTGAAAAAAAGGTTTCCCCCAACCCCCCCCCACCACCCCCCACATACACAGAATTAAAAATAAAACAAAACGTACATTTAACAACGACAATGACATAAAAACAACAACAAAAACGGAGAGACTGCCGGTGAGCCCCAGCGGAGTGAGGGGGTACGGGGAGAAGGCAGGAACGGGGTACTGATTGAGAATGATCAGCTTACCGTTGTGTTTTTTGTTGTTTTTTTGTCCACAAGGATTTTTTTTTTTTATTAGGGTGGAAGGGGGTTGTAATAATGCAGGGGTGGCCAAACCACGGCTCGCGATCTACATGCGGCTCTTTGACCTTTAATATGCGGCTGGTGGAAATATGTTGGCTGAGCTCCTTTTTTCATCACAGTGAATATAAAAGGTAAATAAGAAAAAACTCCAAGGCTTATAATTATTTACTGGGTATGAATTGAGACCCCATTGGTATAAAACGTAAGTTTAATGTTCATGGTTAGTAAAAATATTTAAGAATTTAAATCCTGATTTTATTGCTAAATCTGAGTGAGGCATTGTTGTTTAGTGCTGGGGGAGGGAATGGTGGGAGGCAGAGGGATTAAAGACATTTCAGGTCAGCAAGGGTTACAGAGGAATGTCAGAAGACTGAGGTCATGGGTAAGGGGGTTAAAGATTTGGGTGTGCCGGGGGAGTGAGAGTAGTCACAGGTGGCTTAACGAGTCTAGACCCGACCGCACTCATGTCAGTGTAACACAAGACGTTGAACTGTGCAGGCCTGGTTGGTACACTTCAGATACAAGTTTTATTTAAAGTGCCTGTGAACATTTTACAAGATGGAGACCCACAAGACCACTACTAGCAGTGTAGATTACGACCCACTCTACATCAATGGGGTCTGTGTGGAAAGGGTACCCGCTTTCAGGTTCCTGGGTACGCACATCGCAGAGGATCTTACCTGGTCTACCAACACCATCACCACAGTAAAGAAGGCACAGCAGAGACTCCACTTCCTGAGGATCCTCAGGAAAACCAACCTGCAGGAGAAGCTCATGTTGTCCTTCTATCGCTGCTCCATCGAGAGTGTGCTGGCATACTGTATAACCACATGGTATGCCAGCTGCTCAGAAAAGGACAGGAAGGCCCTTCAGAGGGTCATCACGATGGCCCAGAAGATCATCGGCTGCTCACTGCCCTCCCTGGAGCACCTGTTCAGACTACGCTGCCTCAGTAGAGCAGGCAAAATAATAAAAGATCCATCCCACCCCGGCCACCGTCTGTTTGTTCATCTGCCCTCTGGTCGACGTTTCAGGTTGATCAAATCCCGAACAAACAGACTTAAGAACAGTTTTTACCCCAGGGCCATACGAGAACTGAACACTACCTTTGCACTAGGCAACACCGTTAAAAAATCTTGTACTTAATATAATTGTATTTATGTATTTATTTGTTTTTGCATTTATTGTATATATGTTTGTACGCACCGTCAGGATTGGCTATTTTTAAATTTCGTTGTACTCGTTGCAATGACAATAAATGAATATTATTATTATTATTATTATTATTATTAAATAGCGGCTTTAATAGCCTGATATTTGTAGCATTGTCTGTTTGTCATAAAAATATTATGATAAGACTGTAATTTTGTAAGTCAAGTCAAGTCAATTTTATTTGTATCGCACATTTAAAAACAACCCACGTTGACCAAAGTGCTGTACATCTGATTAGGTTCCAATGGGAAAAAAAAATGAATCATACAGTAGCACGCAAACAGTTCACAGCGCCTCCTCAATGAGCCTCAAACGCTAGGGAGTAGAAATAGGTTTTGAGCCTGGACTTAAAGGAGTCGATGGATGGAGGGGGCAGTTCTGATGGGGAGAGGGATGCTGTTCCACAGTCTAGGAGCTGCAACCGCAAAAGCGCGGTCACCCCTGAGCTTAAGCCTAGACCGCGGGATAGTGAGTAGCCCCAAGTCGGCCGACCTGAGGGACCTGGAGTTAGAGAGGGGGGTTAGAAGATTTTTGATGTGGGGGGGGGGGAGTGTCCATTTAGGGCTTTATACGTGAATAGGAGGAGCTTGAAGTTGATTCTGTACCGTACAGGGAGCCAGTGGGGAGAGGCCAGAATCGGGGTGATATGGTCCCTTTTACGGGTACCCGTCAGGAGTCTCGCTGCGGCGTTTTGGACCAGTTGCAGGTGGGACAGGGAAGATTGGCTGATCCCAGGTGGTATCTGATTAAAATATCTCTAATTTTATTGGTTTGCTTTTTTTTAAACATATTTTCCTCCATGTTTTGACCTGATATTTACTAAGACAAATAAATATCATTAAAAATATAATGTTTTCCTTTTTAGTTTTAGTTTTGGCAGTCTAATTTTATGTTACTGAAATGCAAATTTGCACATTTTTCTTAGAAGTTCCCGTAGTTCATTACTGTATTAAATACACTCAATATAGTTCAAACAATCACCAGTCAAGATTTTGAAAGCATTTGGTATATATGTGTACTTTATGATTACTGAAACTAATACAAATTAACAGTTTAAAAAACTGCATACATGAATAAATATTATTGCATACATGCATTTCTTAATATTGATATAAAAATTTTGGAACAAAATGTGTCTGTAACAATAAAAACGTATGTGTAAATTCTGTTCATGTCTTGCGGCTCTCAAATATCTGAACTTTATCGTATGTGGTTCTTACATTAAGCAAGTTTGGCCACCCCTGTAATAATGCCACCGTTGGTTGGAGGATTGTAAATAGACAATAGGTGCAGGAGGAGGCCATTCGGCCCTTCGAGCCAGCACCACCATTCAATGTGATCAGGGCTGATCATTCTCAATGACTCCGCTATCCTTAAGAGCTCTATCCAGCTCTCTCTTGAATGCATTCAGAGAATTGGCCTCCACTGCCTTCTGAGGCAGAGAATTCCACAGATTCACAACTCTCTGACTGAAAAATGTGTTTCCTTATCTCAGTTCTAAATGGCCTACCCCTTATTCTTAAACTGTGGCCCCTGGTTCTGGACTCCCCCAACATTGGGAACATGTTTAGAAGGATGAGAGGGGATCTTATCGAAACGTATAAGATTATTAAGGGGTTGGACACGTTAGAGGCAGGAAACATGTTCTCTGAATACATTCAAGAGAGAGCTAGATAGAGCTCTAAAGGATAGCGGAGTCAGGGGGTATGGGGAGAAGGCAGGAACGGGGTACTGATTGAGAGTGATCAGCCATGATCGCATTGAATGGCGGTGCGTACAGGCACGAAGGGCTGAATGGCCTACTCCTGCGCCTATTGTCTATTGCCATTGGCTTTCTTCACTGCCTGCTGTACCTGCACGTTTACTACTGTTTTTTGTTTTGGCGGGGGTGGGGGGGAATGAATGAAATGTCTGATTTTTATAACTATTAATAGACTTCTGAATGCGTTCTGCATGTCCATGTGTGAGTAATGTTGTGTGGCAGGCCCATCCACTTTGTAGTCAACACTCCCACCGTGTGGTGATCCGCTGCACTGCAGGGCCGGCCACTGTGATCAACACTCCCACCGTGTGGTGATCCGTTGCACTGCAGGCCCGTCCCTTTTGTGGTCAACACTCCCACCGTGTGGTGATCCGCTGCACTGCAGGCTCGGGCACTTTGTGTTCAACACTCCCACCGTGTGGTGATCCGCTGCACTGCAGGCCCATCTAATAATTAATAATTAATTAATTAATAATCCTTGTGTAGGAAAATAACTGCAGATGCTGGTACAAATCGAAGGTATCACAGAGAGCTGGAGTAGCTCAGCGGGTCAGGCAGCATCTGTGGAGAACATGGATAGGTGAAGTTTCACAGAGTGCCGGAGTAGATCAGCGGGTTGGGCAGCATCTGTGGAGAACATGGATAGGTAACGTTTCACAGATTGCTGGAATAACTCAGTGGGTCGGGCAGCTTCTGTGGAAAGAGGAAATGGGTGACTTTTCAGGTCAAGACACTTCTGAAGAAGGGTCTGAAGGGTTCAGTCTGAAGGTCTCGACCGGAAACGTCACCCATTCCCTCTCTCCTAGATGCTGCCTGACCCGCTGAGTTACTCCAGCATTTTGTGATAGCTTCGCTTTGTACCAGCATCTGCAGGTATTTTCCTACACTACGAATGTGTTACACAGACAACAGGTGCAGGAGGAGGCCTTTTGGCCCTTCGAGCCTGTATGCACCGCCACTCATTGTGATCGCGGCTGATCGTCCACAATCAGTAACCCATGCCTGCCTTCTCCCCATATCCCTTGATTCCACTAGCCCCTAGAGCTCTATCTAACTCTCTCTTAAATCCATCCAGTGAATCGGCCTCCACTGCCCTCTGTGGCAGAGAATCCCACACATTCACAACTGGAAATGTTTCTCCTCACCTCAGTTTTAAATGGCCTCCCCTTTATTCTTAGACTGTGGCCCCTGATTCTGGACTCATCCAACATTAAAAATAATAATAATAATGCATTACATTTATATAGCGCTTTTCAAACACTCAAAGACGCTTTACAGGGATTTCTAGAACATAGAGAAGTGAATAAATAGATAAATAAGTAAACGAACAGAGAAAGGAGACAGAAGGTGAGGTGACCTTCAGTGGTTGAAGGCAGTGCTGAAGAGGTGAGACTTCAGTGATGTTTTGAATGTGGTGAGTGAGGAGGAGTCTCTGACGGTTTGGGGTAGTGAGTTCCAGAGGGTGGGAGCAGCGATGGAGAAAGCCCTGTCCCCCCAGGATCTGAGTTTGGTCCGGATGGGGGGGGGGGGGGACAGGAGATTGGCAGCAGCAGAGCGGAGGGTGCAGGTGGGAGTGTGCCAACATTGGGAACATGTTTCCTGCATCTAGCTTGTCCAGTCCTTTTTATAATTTTACACGTCTCTATAAGATCCCCCTCTCATCCTTCTAAACTCCAGTGAATACAAGCCCAGTCTTTCCAATCTTTCCTCGTATGACAGTCCCGCCATCCCAGGGATTAAACTGGTGAACCTGCGCTGCACTGCCTCAATAGCAAGGACGTCCTTCCTCAAATTAGGAAACCAAAACTGCACACAGTACTCCAGGTGTGGTCTCACTAGGGCCCTGTACAACTGCAGAAGGACCTCTTTGCTCCTCAACTCAACTCCTCTCGTTATGAAGGCCAACATTCCACCAGCGTACGACAAGGTTAGTTTGAGTGAAACAATTTCTCGCTGAGTTATTAGTTTATTTATCGGTTTGTTTTCACATCCTGCATGTGGAGCGAATAATTAGCTGTAGGATCAGTCTGTTTATCTGTTGTTGGTGATTCTCCCGCAAGGCCGCCTGGCCCTTGGGCCTTCACGGAGTTCCTAGGCCATGTGGAGCCTGGAAAACTGGGCCCGGTAAGGAGCCTGGGCCTCGGTTAGTCCGTAAGTCCTCGGGAGCCTTGAAACAAGGCCGTGTTCAAGCATAGGCCTTGTTTAAAGTACTTTGGAGCCTCAAAACTAGGACCAGCTAGGAAACTGGGCCTCGATTAGTCCGCAAGTCCTCGGGAGCCTTGAAACTAGGCCGCGTTCAAGCCTAGGCCTGGTTTAACGTTCTTTGAAGCCTCAAAACTAGGCCCAGTTCAGAGCCTGGGCTTTGGTTAGTCTAAGTCCTCAGGAGTCTTGAAGAGGGGGAGGGGGTGAGGGGGGGGTGGGGAGGCCCTTCCACCCTTCCAGTCCCTACTAGAACAGTCTGTCAGACACAGTCAACCTCCCTCCCCTCTCTCTCTTGCTCTCCCTCCCACTCTCCCCCACTCCCTCCCTCTCTCTCTCTATCTATTTCTCGCCCCATCCTTCTCTCCCCCTCCCCTCTCCCCATCTCGTTCTCCCACTCCCTCTCCCCCTCTCCCTCTGTCTCTTTTCCTCTCTCTCCCTCTCTCCCTCTCTCTCTCTCTCTCTCTCTCTCCCTCTCTCTCTCTCTCTCTCTACCCCCCTCTCCCTCTCTCACCCACTCCCTCTCACTCTCTATCTCTTTCTCTCCCCCTCTCTCACTTCCTCTCTCTGCCGCCTCCCACTCCCTCTCTCTACCCCCTCTCTCTCTCTCCCACTCCCTCTATCTCTCCCCATCTCTTTCTCCCCCTCAATCTCTCTCTCTCTATTATCCCCTCTCTCCCCCTCTCTCTCTCCCCCTCCCTCTCTCCCCATCTTTTTCTCTCCCCCCTCTCTCTCTCTCTCTCTCTCTCTCTCCCCCTCTCTCCATCTCTCTCTGTGGCCTGACTCGCTGAGTTACTCCAGTTCTGTTGTGTCTATCTTAAGACAGAAACACAGACAACAGGTGCAGGAGGAGGCCACACGGCCCTTCGAGCCTGTACGCCCCGCCATTCATTGTGATCGCGGCTGATCATCCACAATCAATAACCCGTGCCTGCCTTCTCCCCATATCCCTTGATTCCACTGGCCCCTAGAGCTCTATCTAACTCTCTCTTAAACCCATCCAGTGAATCGGACTCCACTGCCCTCTGTGGCAGAGAATCCCACACATTTACAACTGCAAACGTTCCTCCTCACCTCAGCTTTAAACGCCCTCCCCTTTATTCTTAGACTGTGTGGCCCCTGGTTCTGGGCTCGCCCAACATTGGGAACATGTTTCCTGCATCTAGCTTGTCCAGTCCTTTTATAATTTTACACGTCTCTATAAGATCCCCTCTCATCCTGCTAAACTCCAGTGAATACAAGTCCAGCCTTTCCAATCTTTCCTCGTACGACAGTCCCGCCATCCCGGGGATTAACCTGGTGAACCTACGCTGCACTGCCTCAATAGCAAGGACGTCCTTCCTCAAACTAGACCAAAACTGCACACAGTACTCCAGGTGTGGTCTCATCAGGGCCCTGTACAACTCAAAAATGCGTCAACTCTCAATCTCTCCCTCTCTCTCTCTTTCCCACTCCCTCTCGCTCCCTCTCTCTCTCTACCGCACAGAACTGCTTTGAGCTCTACATCCCCAATAATCATGACCAGTTGATCAAGGCGTGCAAGACAGAGGCTGATGGCCGGGTGGACGAGGGGAACCACACCGTGAACTGAATATCCGCCCCTACCCTCGATGGTGGAATGGATCAAATACGAGAGAGAAAGAGAGAGAGAGAGAGGGGGGGGGAGAGAGAGGGGGGAGAGAGAGAGAGAGAGAGAGGGGGAGAGAGAGGGTGTGTGTGTATAGGGTAGTGTTAATGTGCGGGGATCGCTGGGCGGTGCGGACTCGTTGGGCCGAGGGGCCTGTTTCCGCCCTGTATCTCCAATCTAAACAAAAGCAAACTAAACTGCTGTCTCCCCGTTCAGTAGATTTCAAAAGAATTCAAAAGCAATCTGTACAGTCCAAGTAATTTTGAGTTTATTTCAATTACAGTATTGGAAGCAACAATGCACATCATTCAAATAAACGCGATCTTTCAATTAGCTTGTCGTGTGTGTCAATGGTTGTGTACATTTTCCAAATCACTGAAGTAACATGAACTGTATCTATTACATTGAACCAGTCATTGAACGGAGTTAATAATACCGTAACGACTTTTGACCAGAAGGGTCTAATCCCATTACATTTAAAAAATATTTTCACAAAAGTAATTTCTGTTCCGTTGCCAGACGCGGTTAACGCGTTAAAATGAACGGATCGACAGCTGATTCCACTTGCTGTTTATTTCTCTCTTCCCACATTTACATTCCCCCTGGTTTTATTTCCGCGCTCACTGGGGGTTTTTACGACGCGGAATTTGGGGATTAAATGTGAGCCGTTCAGCGCCGACCTGTTGTCCACCGGGTTTCTGCCCCACAGCCCCTGAGCCCCGCTCCTGACGCCGGTCCCGGGACCCGACCCTTTTACACACCCGGAGCGGAACCGGAGCAGATTCTCAGCCACTGGTCTACCTTCCAAGTCCCGAAGAAAGGATAAAGTTTCTCCGTGAATTTATTCCCAGTGAAGGTGTGGAGATGGGACTTGGTGTCCGCGTCGTAAAATGAAACTGTCCCGGACTCGTAACTGAGATAAACTCCCACCCTCCCGGGGATGGGACGGGCGGGGAGACGGGATGGACGGGAGGTGAATGCAACAAACTCGTCATCCCGCCGCCTGATCCTCCAGACTCCAGTCTCCGGGGTCAGTGTGACCTCTCCCTTCCTCTCCACAGACTCTGCGGCGACTCCCAGACTCCAGCGCCGACTCCCCGCCATCTCCACCTCCCAGTAATGTCTCCCCGATGTGAATCCCTCCGATCCCAGCACACACGCCCTGACTGTAAACCTCTTCCCGGTGTCAGGGAGACTCCTCTCTGTCCCGGTCAGTCTCACCCTCTTCCGATCCTCAGACACCTCGAGCCGCGCATGCGCTGTTTCCACATCCAGGGTGACGGAGACTGGGGGGAGAAGCAGAGAATCAGAGAGTCCCCGGGGGTCGGGGGGAGACTCGGGCAGCGCGGCCGGGGGACAGGCGGGCGGACAACTGAAACCCTGCCCGGGGTTTCACCCACAACCACATCGGGTGGGCAACAGACATCTCTCCCGGAATTTTTAATCCAGGGATGGAGAGCGGAATTCCGTGAGGTGGGGGAGGGTGGACGGGGAGGACGAGTGCGGAGAGGGAGGAGGATTGGGAGATTGCGGTGGGGATGGGGGAACGAAGCGGGTTATTCAGATATGGAGGCAGATCGGAGCAGGAGGATATAGAGATGAGTGGTAATTTGAGGTTGTTAAAGAGGAGGTAGAGGTGCGTGGTGGGGTCGTCATGATCACAGTGAAAGGGGGCAGACACGAGGGGCCAGATGACCTGCTCCTGTGTTTTTGAGTGAAGGGTGAGACAAAGGGAAGGGTGGGTTTGTTAGTCAATTGGAGTGGGTGCAAAAGGGTTTACAACAACTTCATCAGGTCTGAAGGGCTGGGTTATCAGGTGAATTTGGACAGTCATCATGTCATAAATGAAAGTATTTGAATGAGGCCATTCGGCCCATCAAGTCTACTCCACCATTCAATCGTGGCTGATCTATCTCTCGCTTCTAACCCCTTTCTCCTGCCTTCTCCCTATAACCTCTGACACCTGTACTAACCCAGAATCCAGCTATCTCTGCCTTAAAATGTGGGATCTGGGACCATGGACACATCTGGTCACAGAAGGTTCGAGCCCCCGACCGCTGGAGGACAAAGAAGGGAGAGATTGAACTGTTTTTCACCTTCCATCACAGTGAGGAATGTGGAGGGGTCACTGTGGTGGATGTTTACGTTAAAATGTATTTTGTGTGTCCTGTTGCTTTTTACTGTTATGACTGTATGGCAAATGAAGTTCCTCGTATGTTGCAAAACATACTTGGCTAATAAAGTTTTATTGTGATTGTGATAAGGAGCCGTGTTAGGCGGTTAGGATGAAGCGGACTGGAGTAGCGAGGAAAGGAGGGGACCGCGTGGGATTGGAGGTGTCGGAAGAGGAGTTACAGTTTACCAAAGTACAGCGAAAATATTTTGTTGAGTGCTAACCAGTCAGTAGAAAGACAATACATGATTACAATCAATACGTTTGCAGATACATGATGTGGGAATAATGTTTAGTGCAATGTAAAGCCAGCAAGGTGCGATCAAGGTTAGTCCGAGGATCACCAACGTGGAAGATAGTAGTTCAGCACTGCTCTCTGGTTGTGGTAGGATGATTCAGTTCCCTGATAACAGCTGGGAAGAAACTGTCCCTGAATCTGGAGGTGTGCGTTTTCACACTTCTGTACCTTTTGCCTGATGGGAGAGGGGAGAAGAGGGAGTGGCCAGGGTGCGACTCGTCCTTGATTATGCTGCTGGCCTTGCCGAGGCAGCGGGAGGTATAAATGGAGTCAATGGCAGGAGTTTCGGGATTGCGGGAGAGCAGGGAGGAGAGTCTGGAATGGGAATGACGGACTGCACTTCCTGTAAATTGGCATCTGGACCGCGCGCAACTCCACCAACATCCAACAGCAGGGACAAAACTCCTAGAGCTGGAGGGAGACTCCGTGGGGATCTGTGGATCTGTTGCCACGGGGTTTCCGCTTCTGATTTCAAACCCCGTGTCTGGAGAGAGCCGGCCGAGCGGTGGAAACGGTGGGGAAAACATTGCAATGAATAAAATAGACACTGGACAATAGGTGCAGGAGTAGGCCATTCGGCCCTTCGAGCCTGCACCACCATTGAATGTGATCATGGCTGATCATTCTCAATCAGTACCCCGTTCCTGCCTTCTCCCCATACCCCCTGACTCCGCTATCCTTAAGAGCTCTATCTAGCTCTCTCTTCAATGCATTCAGAGAACTGGCCTCCACTGCCTTCTGAGGCAGAGAATTCCACAGATTTACAACTTTCTGACTGCAAACGTTTTCCCTCATCTCCGTTTTAAATGGCCTACCCCTTATTCTTAAACTGTGGCCCCTGGTTCTGGACTCCCCCAACATTGGGAACATGTTTCCCCCCTCTAACGTGTCCAGCCCCTTAATAATCTTATATGTTTCGATAAGATCCCCTCTCATCCTTCTAAATTCCAGTGTAACAACGTTCAGCACATCATGCCCACTCTGCTCATTCACCCCCCCCCCCCCCCCCCCACCCCTACATCTCCATCGTTTCGAATGCATGTGATCCAATCTCTACTTGTACTCTATCTCCCCCCTGGCTGACCTACAGGGAATCAGGAGGGCTAGAAAGAGCAATGAAGGATCCTTGTCGAGTCGGATGGAAGATAATTCCAAGGTATGTTATACAGACATTAAACGCAAGCGATTAACAGTGAAGCGAGGGGGACCCCTGTTGGATAAAGGAGGTAATTCACGCCTGGAACGAGAGTAAGTTGAAGAGTCCCATGTCCAATATTAAATATGCCCTTTACATGCAATGAATTAGGGGCTCGTGGAATCAATGGATATGGGGAGAAGGCAGGCACGGGTTATTGATTGTGGACGATCAGCCATGATCACAACGACTCCAAAGACGTACAGGTATGTAGGTTAATTGGCTGGGTAAATGTAAAAATTGTCCCTAGTGGGTGTAGGATAGTGTTAATGTACGGGGATCACTGGGCGGCACGGACTTGGAGGGCCGAAAAGGCCTGTTTCCGGCTGTATATATATGATATATGATATATGATATAATGGCGGTGCTGGCTTGAAGGGCCGAATGCCCTCGTCCTGCACCTATTTCCTATGTTTATATGTTTCTAATACTTACAGGTCACGAACAATTATTTATGTTTTACCTCTTTTGACGGAATCAATCGTTTCTCTCAACACCGTGTTCAACAAAAATAGGTGATCGAACTTTCCAACGGCCAAGCTACGGTCTGCTACTGACAACAACTTGTCATCATCACTTATCCTGCATGAATTACACACCCGGTTATAAGACACGCATTAACGATTTCTGGGTTACTTTCCAAAACAGTGTAGAGAGTCTCACCTCCTCTTCTGACGAGTTTCCTCCTGAAATATAAAACATCAGAAAGATCTATTAATTTACACTGAGCGTCCACATCGTGACAGCAGGAATTTCAGCCAAATTATTACAATTTCCCGACAGATCCCAGCACTTAATGCTGGCGCGGCGCCCCATCAGTGCAGTATTATGTATTAATTAGATGTAAAACGTATATTTAATACGGGACTGGTGGGGCGATTCAACCTCCTCTGGTTCCAGTCGTGAATTACCTAATTTGTCCAACAGGGGTCATCCTCTCTTCACTGTTACCATCTTACGTTTAATGTCTGTGTAACATGCCTTGGAATTTTCTTCTATCGTATTCGCCAAAGATCCTGCATTGCCCCTTCAAGCGTCCCCTGATTCGTCTTGCACCCTGTGGGTCAGCAAGAGTGGACCCATAGCGTCTACCAACCTTTGTCTCCACAGACATCATGTTGCCACTTGTGACTAGATGTTCATGTCAGACTAGGAGAGGACTTGGCTTGAACAACATGTAAAATATGACAGGCTCAATGTGATAAGTACAACTACACTTCCCGATAAAGATACAGCCAGTCCTGCGATTGAATGGGGTGTGTTAATGTGAGTGAGGTAGTAATATGGCCCCAGAACATCCTAGCGAGGGAATGTGATCAACCGGAAATAGTTGTGCATTTGGGCACGAACGACGTCGGGAGGAAGAGGAAGTAGATACTGCAACATGAGTTTAGAGAGTTAGGAAGAAGACTGAGAAGTAGGACGTCGAAGTTGGTTGTCTCTGGACTGCTGCCTGTACTTCGTGCTGGTGAGGGCAGGAACAGAGAGATCGGGGATATGAATGTATGGCTGAGGGGCTGGTGCAGGGAGCAGTGATTTAGATTTCAAGACCACTGGGATCTCTTCTGGGGTAGGGGTGACCTGTACAAGAGGGACGGATTGCCCCTTAACAGCAGGGGGACCAACATTCTGGCAGGCAGGTTTGCTAATGCTACACGTGTGGCTTTAAACTAAATAGTGGGGGGGGGGGGGGGGGGGGGGGGAGGGGTTGGCAAATTGGGAATATGAAGATGGAGTTAAAGGGGAAGCGAATACAGGAGAAATTGCAAAGGACTCTCGAATAAATGGGAAGGGAAGTTCTAGAAGGGATAAGAGGGTAAGGTCAGGCCCAATTGTGACCGGGGTGAGAGGGGAGGTGAATAACGAAATTAAAGTGTTGTATTTAAATGCGCGAAGTATAAAAAATAAAGTGGATGTGTTTGAGGCTCAGTTAGACATTGGCAAGTATGATGTTGTGGAAATCACTGAGACATGGCTACAGGAGGACCAGGGCTGGGAACTGAATATTCAGGGGTACACAACTTATAGAAAAGACAGACAGGGGGGCAGAGGGGTTGAGGTCGGTCTGTTGGTAAGGAATGATATTCACTCCCTTGCAATGGGGTGACATAGAATCAGGAGATGTAGAATCAGTATGGGTAGAAATGAGGAATTGTAAGGGTAAAATGACCCTAATGGGAGTTATCTATAGGCCCCCAAACAGTAGCCTCGACATAGGGTGCAAGTTGAATCAGGAGATAAAATTGGCATGTCGCAAATGTAATGCTACGGTGGTTATGAGAGATTTCAACATGCAGGTCGACTGGGAAAATGAGGTTGGTAATGGACCCCAGGAAAGAGAGTTTTTTGGAGTGCCTCCGAGATGGATTCTTAGAACAGCTTGTACTGGAACCGACCAGGGAGAAGGCAATTCTGGATTTAGTGTTGTGTAATGAACCTGATCTGATAAGTGGACTTGAGGTAAAAGAGCCATTAGGAAGCAGTGATCACAATATGATAAGTTTTACTCTACAAATTGAGAGGGAGAAGGGAAAATCGGAAGTGTCAGTATTACAGTATAGCAAAGGGGATTACAGAGGCATGAGGCAGGAGCTGGCCTGAATTGACTGGAAGGAGGCCCTGAAAGCAGGGAAGACGGTGGAACAGCAATGGCAGGTATTCCTGGGAATAATGCAGAAGTTGCAGGATCAATATATCCCAAAGAGGAGGAACGATTCTAAGGGGAGTAAGAGGCACCCGTGGCTGACAAGGGAAGTTAAGGACAGCATAAAAATAAAAGAGAAGAAGTATAACATAGCAAAGAAGATTGGGAAGCCAAAGGTTCGGGACTCTTTTAAAGAGCAGCAGAAGATAACTAAAAAGGCAATACGGGGAGAAAAGATGGGGTACGAGGGCAAACTAGCCAATAATATAAAGAAGGATAGTAAAAGCTTTTTTAGGTATGTGAAGAGGAAAAAATAGTCAAGGCAAATGTGGGTCCCTTGAAGACAGAAGCAGGGGAACAAGGTAATGGCAGACGAGTTAAACCGGTACTTTGGACCTGTCTTCACTAAGGAAGATACAAACAATCTCGCAGATGTTCTAGTGACCAGAGATTCTAGGGTGACGGAGGAACTGAAGGAAATTCACATTAGGCAGGAAATGGTGTTGGGTAGACTGATGGGACTGATGGCTGATAATTCCCCAGGGCCTGATGGTCTGCATCCCAGGGTACTTAAGGAGGTGGCTCTAGAAATTGTGGACGCATTGAGAAGCGGTTGGAACAGCCTCCGGGCGGTAGGTTTAAAAACCCAGCGCGGGGCTTTGTTCACCCAGAGGCCCAGGAGCGGTTGGAGGCGGTTGGAGATAAAAACGTTCCATCACACTTCAAAAGAAGTGTTCTGGAGGAAGCCACTGATTGGTGGAAGTGGACTAGAGGAAGCAGCTGATTGGGCGTAACCCCGGGGTTGTAATTCTGCTTTTTGTTCGTACTTTTAGTTAAGGGTCCGGTGAGTTCAGGGTTCAGTGAGTTCAGGGTTCAGTGAGTTAAGGGTTCAGTGAGTTAAGGGTTCAGTGAGTTAAGGGTTCAGTGCTTTTTAGTAAAGGTAGAGTTTAAAGGATTAAGAGGGATTTGATTTAATTTGGGGGTAAGACATGTCAGGTGAGATCGGCCCCGTGGAATGCTCATCCTGCAACATGTGGGAGATCAGGGATATTGTCGGTGTCCCTGATGACTACGTGTGCAGGAAGTGTGTCCAGCTGCAGCTCCTGGCAAACCGCATTGAACGGTTGGAGCTGCGTTTGGACTCATTCTGGAGCATCCACGATGCTGAGAAGGTCGTGGATAGCACATACAGTGAGTTGGCCACACCACAGGTAAAAGATAAGCGGACAGAAAGGAAACAGGTGGCCACTAGCCAGCGTAGCAGTAGGCAGGTAGTGCAGGAGTCCCCTGCGGTCATCTCCCTCCTAAACAGATATGCCATTTTGGATACTGTTGGGGGAGATGGCTCATCAGGGGAAGGCAGCAGCAGCCAAGTTCATGGCACTGTGGGTGGCTCTGCGGCAAAAGAGGGGAGGAAAAAGAGTGGAAGGGCTATAGTGATAGGGGATTCAATTGTAAGGGGAATAGATAGGCGTTTCTGCGGCCGCAAACGAGACTCCAGGATGGTATGTTGCCTCCCTGGTGCAAGGGTCAGGGATATCTCTGAGCGGCTGCAGGACATTCTGAAGGGGGAGGGTGAGCAGCCAGTTGTCGTGGTGCACGTCGGCACCAACGATTTAGGTAAAAAACGGGATGAGGTCCTACAAGGTGAATTGAGAGAGCTAGGGGATAAACTAAAAAGTAGGACCTCAAAGGTAATAATCTCTGGATTACTACCAGTGCCACGTGCTAGTCAGAGTAGGAATAGGAGGATATTTCAGATGAATACGTGGCTTGAAAAATGGTGCAAGGGGGAGGGATTCAAATTTTTAGGACATTGGAACCAGTTCTGGGAGAGGTGGGACCAGTACAAACAGGACGGTCTGCACCTGAGCTGGAATGGAACCAATGTCCTAGGGGGAGTGTTTGCGAGTGCTGTCGGGGAGGATTTAAACTAATGTGGCAGGGGGATGGGAGCAGGAGCAGAGAGACAGAGGGGTGTAAAATGAGGGTAGAAGCAACAGGTAGCAAGGTGAAAAGTAAAAGTGGTAGGCAGACAAATCCAGGGCAAAAATCAAAAAGGGCCACTTTTCAACATAATTGTATAAGCGGTAAGAGAGTTGTAAAAACAAGCCTGAAGGCTTTGTGTCTCAATGCAAGGAGTATACGTAATAAGGTGGATGAATTAAATGTGGAGATAGTTATTAATGATTATGATATAGTTGGGATTACGGAGACATGGCTCCAGGGTGACCAAGGCTGGGAGCTCAACATCCAGGGATATTCTATATTCAGGCGGGATAGACAGAAAGGAAAAGGAGATGGGGTAGCGTTACTGGTTAGAGAGGAGATTAAAGCAGTGGAAAGGAAGGACATTAGCTTGGAGGAAGTGGAATCGATATGGGTAGAGCTACGAAACACTAAGGGGCAGAAAACGCTAGTGGGAGTTGTGTACAGGCCACCTAACAGCAGTAGTGAGGTTGGGGATGGCATCAAGCAGGAAATTAGAAATGCATGCACTAAAGGTGCAGCAGTTATAATGGGTGACTTCAATCTACATTTAGATTGGGTGAACCAAACTGGCAGGGGTGCTGAGGAAGAGGATTTCTTGGAATGTTTGAGAGATGGTTTTCTAAACCAACATGTCGAGGAACCAACGAGAGAACAGGCCATTCTAGACTGGGTATTGAGTAATGAGGAAGGGTTAGTTAGCAGTCTTGTTGTGCGAGGCCCCTTGGGCAAGAGTGATCATAATATGGCAGAGTTCTTCATTAGGATGGAGAGTGACAAAGTCGATACAGAAACAAGTGTTCTGAACTTAAAGAAAGGTAACTTTGAGGGTATGAGGCGTGAATTGTCCAAGATAGACTGGCGATTGATAATAATAATAATAATAATAATAATAATAATAATAATATTCATTTATTGTCATTGCAACGAGTACAACGATGCTGAAAGGGTTGACGGTGGACATGCAATGGAAGGCATTTAAAGGTCGCATGGATGAACTACAACAAGTGTTCATCCCAGTTTGGCAAAAGAACAAACCAGGAAAGGTAGTGCATCCGTGGCTAACAAGGGAAATCAAGGATAGTATTAAAACAAAAGATGAAGCATACAGATTAGCCAGAAAAAGTAGCATACCAGAGGACTGGGAGAAATTCAGAGTCCAGCAGAGGAGGACAAAGGGCTTAATTAGGAAAGGGAAAATAGACTATGTGGGAAAACTGGCAAGGAACATAAAAACAGACTGCAAAACCTTTTATAGATATGTCAAGAGAAAAAGATTAGTTAAGGCAAATGTAGGTCCCTTGCAGTCGGAAACAGGTGAATTGATCATAGGAGATGGCAGACCAATTGAACAAATACTTTGGTTCTGTCTTCACTAAGGAAGACATAAACCGTCTGCCGGCAATAGCGGGGGACCGGTGGTCTAATGAGATGGAGGAGCTGAGGGAAATCCAGGTTAGTCGGGAAGTGGTGTTAGGTAAATTAAATGGATTAAAGGCAGATAAATTGCCAGGGCCAGATAGGCTGCATCCCAGAGTGCTTAAGGAAGTAGCCTCAGAAATAGTGGATGCTTAAGTGATAATTTTTCAAAACTCTTTAGATTCTGGAGTAGTTCCTGAGGACTGGAGGGTAGCTAATGTAACCCCACTTTTTAAAAAGGGAGGGAGAGAGAAAACGGGGAATTATAGACCAGTTAGCCTAACATCGGTAGTGGGGAAAATGCTAGAGTCAGTTATTAAAGATGTGATAGCATCACATTTGGAAAGTGGTGAAATCATCGGACAAAGTCAGCATGGATTTACCAAAGGCAAATCATGTCTGACGAATCTTATAGAATTTTTCGAGGATGTAACTAGTAGAGTGGATAAGGGAGAACCAGTCGATGTGTTATATCTGGACTTTCAGAAGGCCTTCGACAAGGTCCCATATAGGAGATTGGTGTACAAACTTAAAGCACACGGTATTGAGGGTTCAGTTTTGAGGTGGATAGAAAATTGGTTGGCGGACAGGAAGCAAAGAGTAGGAATAAACGGGTCCTTTTCGGAATGGCAGGCAGTGACTAGTGGGGTACCGCAAGGCTCAGTGCTGGGACCCCAGTTATTTACAGTGTATATTAATGAATTGGACGAGGGAATTGAATGCAATATCTCTAAGTTTGCGGATGACACGAAGCTGGGTGGCAGTGTTAGCTGCGAGGAGGATGCTAGGAGGCTGCAGAGTGACTTGGATAGATTAGGCGAGTGGGCAAATGCATGGCAGATGCAATATAATGTGGATAAATGTGAGGTTATCCACTTTGGCGGCAAGAACAGGAAAGCAGAGTATTACCTGAATGGTGACCGATTGGGAGAAGGGGAGATGCAACGTGACCTGGGTGTCATGGTGCACCAGTCATTGAAAGCAAGCATGGTGGTGCAGCAGGCAGTGAAGAAAGCGAATGCTATGTTGGCATTCATAGCAAGAGGATTTGAGTTTAGGAACAGGGAGGTTCTGCTGCAGTTGTAGAGGGCCTTGGTGAGACCGCACCTGGAGTATTGTGTGCAGTTTTGGTCTCCTAACCTGAGGAAAGACGTTCTTGCCTTAGAGGGAGTACAGAGAAGGTTCACCAGATTAATCCCTGGGATTGCGGGACTTGCATATGAGGAAAGACTTGATAGACTGGGCTTGTACTCGCTGGAATTTAGAAGACTGAGGGGGGATCTTATAGAAACATATAAAATTCTTAAGGGGTTGGAGAGGCTAGATGCGGGAAGATTGTTCCCGAGGTTGGGGGAGTCCAGAACCAGGGGTCACAGCTTAAGGATAAGGGGGAAGTCTTTTAGGACCGAGATGAGAAAACATTTCTTCACACAGAGAGTGGTGAGTCTGTGGAATTCTCTGCCACAGAAGGTAGTTGAGGCCAGTTCATTGGCTATATTTAAGAGGGAGTTAGATGTGGCCCTTTTTGCTAAAGGGATCAGGGGGTATGGAGAGAAGGCAGGTACAGGCTACTGAGCTGGATGATCAGCCATGATCATATTGAATGGCGGTGCAGGCTCGAAGGGCCGAATGGCCTACTCCTGCACCTATTTTCTATGTTTCTATTTCCCAATGTTCTATAGATTCAGAATCAGTTCCTGTGGATTGGAGGGTAGCTAATGTTATCCCACTTTTTAAGAAAGGAGGGAGAGAGAAAACGGGAGGACGAAATTGCGGAGCATTTGGATAGCAGTAAGAGGGTCGTTCCGAGCCAGCATGGATTTACAAAGGGGAAATCATGCTTGACTAACCTTCTGGAATGTTTTGAGGATGTAACTAGGAAAAGTGACAGGGGAGAGTTGGAGGATGTGGTGTACCTCAACTTTCAGAAAGCCTTCGACAAGGTCCCACATAGGAGATTAGTGGGTAAAATTAGAGCACATGGTATTGGGGGTAGGGTACTGACATGGATGGAAAATTGGTTGACAGACAGAAAGCAAAGAGTGGGGATAAATGGGTCCCATTCAGAATGGCAGGCAGTGACTAGTGGGGTACCGCAAGGCTCGGTGCTGGGACCGCAGCTATTTACAATATACATTAATGACTTGGATGAAGGGATTAAAAGTACCATTAGCAACTTTGCAGATGATACAAAGCTGGGTGGTAGTGTGAACTGTGAGGAAGATGCAATGAGGTTGCAGGGTGACTTGGACAGGCTGTGTGAGTGGGCGGATTCATGGCAGATGCAGTTTAATGTGGGTAAGTGTGCGGTTAAAATAGGAAGGCAGAGTATTATCTGAATGGTGTCAAGTTAGGAAAAGGGACGTACAACGAGATCTGGGTGTCCTAGTGCATCGGTCACTGAAAGGAAGCATGCAGGTACAGCAGGAAGTGAAGGCAGCCAATGGAATGTTGGCCTTCATAACAAGAGGAGATGAGTACAGAAGCAAAGAGGTCCTACTGCAGTTGTACAGGGTCCTAGTGAGACCGCACGTGGAGTACTGTGTGCAGTTTTGGTCTCCAAATTTGAGAAAGATTATTCTTGCTATTAAGGGCGTGCAGCGTAGGTTTACTAGGTTAATTCCCGGAATGGCGGCACTGTCATATGTTGCAAGACTGGAGTGACGAGGCTTGTATACACTGGAATTTAGAAGGATGAGAGGGGATCTTATCGAAATGTATAAGATTATTAAGGGGTTGGATACGCTAGAGGCAGGAAACATGATCCCAATGTTGAGGGACACCAGAACCAGGGGCCACAGTTTAAGAATAAGGGGTAGGCCATTGAGAACGGAGATGATGAAAAACTTTTTCAGTCAGAGAGTTGTGAATCTGTGGAATTCTCTGCCTCAGAAGGGAGTGGAGGCCAATTCTTTAAATGCATTCAAGAGAGAGCTAGATAGAGCTCTTAAGGATAACGGAGTCAGGGGGTATGGGGAGAAGGCACGAACGGGGTACTGATTGAGAATGATCAGCCATGATCACATTGAATGGCGGTGCTGGCTCAATGGGCCGAATGGCCTACTCCTGCACCTATTGTCTATTGTCTAAACCATTTATTTGGAGACACAAGGTACTGCATAGAGTAAAATCGTGATCAGGCCAGCCAGCATCTGTGGAGGGAAATGTACACATGACGTTTCTGGACAGGAGCCTCTTTAAATCTTCTTGAATAGATGTGGGAGGTGAAGGGAAGAAAGTGGGGCAATAAATGGCAAGCGATAGGTGAAGTTGTGTGATGACGGACATATCACAGACTGATGGATATCCCTGCAGCTGATGGCGAAGGGCAGAAAACTTGCTACTGAATTGGAATCTGGCCAGGAAGATAAATGGGGAATGCAATGGAAGGGATGGGGTGGAAATCAACAGGAGAGAATGTGTTGGGTTCCCAGTAGGATGGGTTGGGGGATCTGCGGTTGGAGAAGGGGAAGCAACGTGGTGACGAGGACTGGGGATGAAAAGAAATGCCTGTGGGGAACAATTGAAGGAACAGGGACGTCTGAAGGGGATAAGGTTTACCTGTAGCAGGAGAATACAAGTTACATGTCGTTGGGTTGCCGTCTGCTCAAAATATGAGGTGTTCGTCTTCCCTACCGACTGGGCTGTTTCAATCAGCCCTGAATTATTGGGAAATTCTGCATTTACTTCAGACTGTTACCCACTATTTTGTGATTGTGGCCTTGTGGAAGCTAACTTTGGGGAAACCATTTTGTGGCACCTTTGGAGGACATTTTGTGCTGGGAAGTTCGATACCTTAGCAGCTTGTTAGAAAGATCTGTACAAAAGCTTGTTTTGGTTATTGCATTGAAAACAGGCTTTTGCAAGGTAGTCCTTCACATTCATGGACACCTGCAGATAAGAAGTTGCTTCCCAAGGTTTAGAAGTTGTTTTCTGGGTTTGTTGTTGAGTTCTGGACATTTCAATGTTCTGAACTAGATGTTATGGTACCTCCTTATCGCCTAACGGTACCTCTCTAATCATCTTAGCTATGTGACTCCCTTTACTCCCCTGTACTCCTGTTTGACTCCCGAACACAATTAAAGGAACTCTATTATGTGAACTCTACTATGTATCTGCTGAGACTGCTTTATGCTATGTAACCATGGAAAATTACTGCATCTGCTTTGTGCTGTTTTCAACTGTATAAATACTGACTGTAATCTGTATGTTCTTTGAGAGGACAGAAGCAGGTGTTTGAGCGAACAACAGTGAACTCAGGTCTCTGTGTCTCTCCCACCTTGGTGTTTCAGTAAAACGATTTAACTGAGTCTTGTGTTTTGCGTACTTATTTTAGAGATGTCGAGTCGACTTTCACAGCCTTACATTGAATCAAATTGAATTTGTAACTCCTTACCTTCAGAAATATCAAACTGTCCGTTTGGTTCATCCGCTCCTGCAGCTTTAAGAGTTTCTCTTGAATAGAGTTTATCTCCTCTTGAATCGCTCGTAGATTATTCTCCATTGGATTTAGAACGCTCTCCTCGTCTTCCCGGAGATCCTTGAGAAAGAGCCGCTCTTTCTCATTGAGAATCTGGCGCAGTTCAGCAAATACCGATGTGATGTAGGTCAACAGGTTCTGTGACTGTTCCTGTCAAATGAAAGGTGAAGGTCAATATTATCGAGCCTGGAATCTAAGGCAACAGCACAAAGTCAGAGAAGGGAAACTGGAAACCTTACCCGGACTCCAGAAATCTTCTCTTTCTGTTGCTGCTCCATTTCCTCCACCGCTGATTTATTTTTTGTGAGAATCTCCAAGGAAGTTTTAATCAGCTCCTGGGATTGAGATTCAGATTCAGTGAGCAAAAGAATTAGACCAGACGGAACCAATGAACTGCAGGCACGGAACTGCACATGAAAGTTTACAAAAAGACACAAACTGCTGGAGAACTCATCGGGTCGTGGAGCGTATCAGCAGAGAGCCGCGGGCTGTCTCACCTGGAAGGACTGCTGGAGTCCCTGCATGGACGTGAGGGGGAAGGTACAGGGACAGGTGTTTCATCACCAACGGTGGCTGGGGCAAGTACCTGGGGTAGGGCTAGTTTGGGTGGGAGGCTGGGTGAACCGAACAGTCGCCGAGGGAGCGCGGTCCGCAAAACGCAGAATTGAAAATTCATCAGCTGATCAAATTCTGTTTGCTTTTACCTTGTAGCTTTCAACAGCTTCTTTAATCGGCCTGAAGCGATGCTCTCTGTGTTCCCGCGCGTCTCGGCAGATCAGGCAGACCAGTTTCTTGTCGGTTTCACAAAACAGCTTCAGTTCTTCCTGATGTTCCTTGCAGTAAAGTTTACTTTCCTTCCCTCCCGTGTTCGAGCTGTCTCAGCGATATTCGCCAAGGCCCAATTTACTTTGAGGGTGCGGTCTGCCAACACCTCTCTACATACCGGGCAGGAGTTTATCTCCTCCTTGTCCCAACTCTGTGTGATTCAGGAGCGGCAGAAGTTGTGCCCGCACTCCAGTGTCGCCGGATCGGTGAAGAAATCCAGACAAATGGGACAAATCGCTTCTTCGGTTAAACTCTGGATCTGGTGTTTCGAAGCCATTTTTAATTCCGACCACTTTCTGGTTCAAAACGCCTCCGCCTTCAGGTAGCTGCCGACCCGCACAGAACCGCAGGTGTCAACGACACGCCCTGCAGTGCTGAATAATGTTGTTTTGCTGGGAGTGTTCAGGGTGAAGTGCCTCTGGCAATCTGCCACTGATTACACACCAGCAAGAGGCTGGTAACACGTTAAACGAGTCTGAATGTGTCAATAACCGGGCGGGCGAGCGCCGGGCAGTCTAAGGAAGGGCAGAAACGAAATGGAAGATGTATTAAGTTATCTCTACGTAGAGCGTGAAACGGTGGTTAAACATCAACTTAGAGCGACTGCTGTTAAAATAAAATCTGCAATAAAATCGGAGACCTGGAGAGAATGTTGTGTTGTGAGGTGACAGACGCGCTACAGTCGCTGAGATTTGGTTGCATAAAAAGTAGGAAAGACAATACTCTGTTACTGCGTGCAACACATTCATCTTCTCGGTGAAAGTCGTCTTGTTGAAAGAAACAGCAAGCACATGTGACACACGTCTGTGTGGGTGTTTGTGTGTGTCTGTGTGGGTGTTTGTGTGTGTGTGTGTGGGTGGGTGTGTGTGTGTGGGTCTGTGTGTGGGTCTGTGTGTGGGTGTGTGTGTGGGTGTGTGTGTCTGTGTGTGGGTGTGTGTGTGGGTGTGTGTGTCTGTGTGTGTGTGTGTGTGTGGGTGTGTGTGTCTCGGTGTGTGTGGGTGATTGTGGCTGTGTCTGTGTGGGTGTGTGTGTCTGTGTGTGTGTGTGTGGGTGTGTGTGTGGGTCTGTGTGTGGGTGATTGTGTCTGTGCGTGTGTCTGTGTGTGGGTCTGTGTGTGGGTGTGGGTGTCTGTGTGTGGGTCTGTGTGTGTGTGTGAGTGTGGGTCTGTGTGTGTGTGTGGGTGTGTGCTTGTGTTACAGTTCTTGGCCTTGTAATAAAAAATAGACAACACATTAATTGTGTGGCTGAGCTTACTTACCCCAGTCTAATAGACACCGACACTCCAGCAGTTGTCTGGACACACCCAGTGTGTGGGTCTGTGTGTGTGTCTGTGTGTGGGTGTGCGTGTGGGTTAGCTGCGAGGGGGATGCTAGGAGGCTGCAGATTGACTTGGATAGATTAGGCGAGTGGGCAAATGCATGGTAGATGCAATATAATGTGGATAAATATGAGGTTTCCACTTTGGCGGCAAGAACAGGAAAGCAGAGTATTACCTGGATGGTGGAATTCTCTGCCACAGAAGGTAGTTGAGGCCAGTTCATTGGCTATATTTAAGAGGGAGTTAGATGTGGCCCTTGTGGCTAAAGGGATCAGGGGATATGGAGAGAAGGCAGGTACAGGTTACTGAGCTGGATGATCAGCCATGATCATATTGAATGGCGGTGCATGCTCGAAGGGCCGAATGGCCTACTCCTGCACCTATTTTCTATGTTTCTATGTCATTGTACCTGCTTGCTTCATCACCCACAGAAAACACTGCCCCTCACATTCCCAATGAACCTGACCCCCCCCCCCCCCCTATCCCGGTTACTCTGTGTTTGTGTTGTCATTTGTGAGCGGAGCACCAAGGCACATTCCTTGAATGTGCACATACTTGGCCAATAAACTTATTCATTCATTCATGAAAAGGTAAGGCTAAAGGTGAAAAGAGTCAGAAAGGGTGTCAGATGAGGAGAGTAGTGAAATGTGAAGCTGCAGGGCCCGCCCTCCGCCCCTGCCCCCGCCCTCCTCCCCTGGCTCCGACCCCGCGGCCAAGCCCCGGACCCGCTGCGTGATGGCACCTCGGCGAAGTGCGCCTGCGCGCCTCTGGGCGGCCGCTGCTGCGTCATGTGGAATGTACGCATGCGCGCTCCAGGGCCGGGGCCTGGAGAGCCGGGGGCGGAGCGGGAGGGGGAGCGGGAGGAGGAGCGGGAGGGGGAGGAGGAGCGGGGGTGGCGGGGGTGGGGAGGAGGGGGGAGGAGGAGCGGGGGGGGGGGGGGGGAGGAGGAGCGGGGGGGGGGGGAGGAGGAGCGGGCGGGGGGGGAAGGAGCGGGGGGGGGGAGGAGGAGCGGGGGGCCCTGGAGAGCCCCGGGGCCTGGCGGGGGGGGGGGGGGGGGGCAGCGGGAGCCGGAGCTGCGTCAGTCCCTCAGTCAGTCAGTCTCCCTTTTCTCTGTCCCGCTTCACCAGGGCGTTTCTCCACAGCCTGGAGTGGGTCGCCAGCCGGGACCGGGACCGGGACACCGCCAGGATGCGGCGCTCTCTCTGCACGGCCGTACATCTGCTGTACCTGCTGGCAGGTAGAGACATGGGGGGGAGAGAGAGAGATGGTGGGGGGGGACATGGGGGAGAGAGAGATGGGGGAGAGAGAGAGTGAGGGAGAGTAGGGGAGGGAGGGGGAGAGTAAGGGGAGAGAGAGATGTGGAGAAAGAGAGATGGGGAGAGAGAGATGGGGGAGAGAGGGAAAGAGATGGGGGGAGAAAGAGAGAGATGGGGGAGAGACAGATGGGGAGAGAGGGAGATGAGGAGAGAGAGAGATGGGGAAGAGGTAGATGGGGAGGGAGGGAGAGGGGGAGAGATGGAGGGAGAGGGGGGGAAGGAGGGAGGAAGAGAGATATGGGGAGAGGGGGTAGAGAGAGAGAGAACGAGAGCTGCTTTCCACGGAGTTGGGAATGGACAATTGTCAGTCAAACACTGTACTGGGGTAACTCAGCGGGTCGGGCCTCATCTACATGAACTACAACAATTGTTCATCCCAGTTTGGCAAAAGAACAAACCAGGTCCAGCAGAGGAGGACAAAGGGCTTAATTAGGAAAGGGAAAATAGGTTATGAGAGAAAACTGGCAGGGAACATAAAAACTGACTGCAAAAGCTTTTATAGATATGTGAAGAGAAAAAGACTAGTTAAGACAAATGTTGGTCCCTTGCAGTCGGAAACAGGTGAATCGATCATAGGGAACAAGGAGATGGCAGACCAATTGAACAACTACTTTGGTTCTGTCTTCACTAGGGAAGACATAAACAATCTGCCGGAAATAGTAGGGGACCGGGGGTCTAACGAGATGGAGGAACTGAGGGTAATCCAGGTTAGTCGGGAAGTGGTGTTAGGTAAATTAAATGGATTAAAGGCCGATAAATCCCCAGGGCCAGATAGGCTGCATCCCAGAGTGCTTAAGAAAGTAACCTCAGAAATAGTGGATGCATTAGTGATAATTTTTTTTAACTCTTTAGATTCTGGAGTAGTTCCTGAGGATTGGAGGGTAGCTAATGTGACCCCATTTTTAAAAAGGGAGGGAGAGAGAAAACGGGGAATTATAGACCAGTTAGCCTAACATCGGTAGTGGGGAAAATGCTAGAGTCAGTTATTAAAGATGTGATAGCATCACATTTGGAAAGTGGTGAAATCATCGGACAAAGTCAGCATGGATTTATGAAAGGCAAATCATGCCTGACGAATCTTATAGAATTTTTCGAGGATGTAACTAGTAGAGTGGATAAGGGAGAACCAGTCGATGTGTTATATCTGGACTTTCAGAAGGCCTTCGACAAGGTCCCACATAGGAGATTGGGGTACAAACTTAAAGCACACGGTATTGGGGGTTCAGTGTTGAGATGGATAGAGAATTGGTTGGCGGACAGGAAGCAAAGAGTAGGAATAAACGGGTCCTTTTCGGAATGGCAGGCAGTGACTAGTGGGGTACCGCAAGGCTCAGTGCTGGGACCCCAGTTATTTACAATATATATTAATGATTTGGACGAGGGAATTGAATGCAATATCTCTAAGTTTGCAGATGACACGAAGCTGGGTGGCAGTGTTAGCTGCGAGGAGGATGCTAGGAGGCTGCAGAGTGACTTGGAAAGATTAGGAGAGTGGGCAAATGCATGGCAGATGCAATATAATGTGGATAAATGTGAGGTTATCCACTTTGGCGGCAAGAACAGGAAAGCAGAGTATTACCTGAATGGTGGCCAATTAGGAAAAGGGGAGATGCAATGTGACCTGGGTGTCATGGTGCACCAGTCATTGAAAGCAAGCGTGCAGGTGCAGCAGGCAGTGAAGAAAGCGAATGGTATGTTCGCATTCATAGCAAGAGGATTTGAGTATAGGAGCAGGGAGGTTCTGCTGCAGTTGTACAGGGCCTTGGTGAGACCGCACCTGGAGTATTGTGTACAGTTTTGGTCTCCTAATCTGAGGAAAGACATTCTAGCCTTAGAGGGAGTACAGAGAAGGTTCACCAGATTGATCCCTGGGATGGCAGGACTTTCATATGAAGAAAGACTGGATAGACTAGGCTTATACTCGCTGGAATTTAGAAGACTGAGGGGGGTTCTTATTGAAACATATAAAATTCTTAAGGGGTTGGAGAGGCTAGATGCGGGAAGATTGTTCCCGATGTTGGGGAAGTCCAGAATAAGGGGTCACAGCTTAAGGATCAGGGGGAAGTCTTTTAGGACCGAGATGAGAAAACATTTCTTCGCACAGAGAGTGGTGAGTCTGTGGAATTCTCTGCCACAGAAGGTAGTTGAGGCCAGTTCATTGGCTATATTTAAGAGGGAGTTAGATGTGGCCCTTGTGGCTAAAGGTATCAGGGGGTATGGAGAGAAGGCAGGTACAGGTTACTCAGCAGGATGATCAGCCATGATCATATTGAATGGCGGTGCAGGCTCGAAGGGCCGAATGGCCTACTCCTGCACCTATTTTCTATGTTTCTATCTGTGGAGAGAAGGAATGGGTGACTTTTCGGGTCGAGATCCTTCTCTGAAGAACCCGAAACGTCACCCATTCCTTCTCTCCCGAGATGCTGCCAGACCTGCTGAGTTACTCCAGCATTTTGTGAATAAACCCATTCCTTCTCTCCAGAGATGCTGCCTGACCCGCTGAGTTACTCCAGCACTCTGTGAAACGTCACCTATCCATGTTCTCCACAGATGCTGCCTGACCCGCTGAGTTGGCACAGCATTTTGTGTCTACATTCATCAGTGAAAATGTCATTTAGCTTAGTGATACGGCGCAGAAACAGGCCCTTCGGCCCACCGGGTACGCAGCGACCAGCGATCAGGCCGCACTAACGCTGCCCTACACACACACAAGGGACAATCTCTAATTTTACAGAAGCCAATTAACCTACAAGCCTATCAGTCTTGAGAGGTTTGGAGGGAAGAGTGTCAGTAGTAAAGAAAGCAAACTCAGTTATTTCAAGAGGGCTTGTGTACAAAAACAGGGGGTGTTATGCTGAGGCTCTACAAGGCACTGGTCAGGCCCCATTTGGAATATTGTCAGCAATTTTCGCTGTACTTGCTGGAGTTTAGAAGAATGAGGGGGGACCTCATTGAAACCTACCGAATAGTGAAAGACCCGGATAGGGTGGATGTGGAGAGGGTGTTTCCACTAGTGGGAGAGTCTAGGACCAGAGGGCACAGCCTCAGAATTAAAGGACGTTCCTTCAGGAAGGAGATGAGGAGGAATTTCTTTAGTCAGAGGGTGGTGAATCTGTGGGATTCTTTGCTACAGACGGCTGTGGAGGCCACAAGTCAGTGGATCTGGTCTCCAAATTTGAGGAAGGATATTCTTGCTATTGAGGGCGTGCAGTGTAGGTTTACTAGGTTAATTCCCAGACTGCACAGGGTAGGTCCCTACTCTGGGGATGAGGGGGATTCTTGTTGAGGTGTATAAAACCATGAGGAGCGTTGGTAATGTGGATGGTCACAGGCCTTTTCCCCAGGGTGTGGGGGTCTTAAACAAGAGTGTAGATGCAATAAACTGGAGTAACTCAGCGCGTCAGGCAGCATCTCTGGAGAACATGGATAGGTGACGTTTCACAGAGTGCTGGAGTAACTCAGCGGGTCAGGCAGCATCTGTGGAGAACATGGATAGGTGACGTTTCACAGAGTGCTGGAGTATCTAAGCGGGTCAGGCAGCATCTGTGGAGAACATGGATAGGTGACGTTTTACAGAGTGCTGAGGTAACTTAGCGGGTCAGGCAGCATCTGTGGAGAACATCGATAGGTAACGTTTCACAGAGTGCTGGAGTAACTCAGCGGGTCAGGCAGCATCTGTGGAGAACATGGATAGGTGACGTTTCACAGAGTGCTGGAGTAACTCAGCGGGTCAGGCAGCATCTGTGGAGAACATGGATAGGTGACGTTTCACAGAGTGCTGGAGTATCTAAGCGGGTCAGGCAGCATCTGTGGAGAACATGGATAGGTGACGTTTCACAGAGTGCTGAGGTAACTTAGCGGGTCAGGCAGCATCTGTGGAGAACATCGATAGGTAACGTTTCACAGAGTGCTGGAGTAACTCAGCGGGTCAGGCAGCATCTGTGGAGAACATGGATAGGTGACGTTTCACAGAGTGCTGGAGTAACTCAGCGGGTCAGGCAGCATCTGTGGAGAACATGGATAGGTGACGTTTCACAGAGTGCTGGAGTATCTAAGCGGGTCAGGCAGCATCTGTGGAGAACATGGATAGGTGACGTTTCACAGAGTGCTGCAGTAACTCAGCGGGTCAGGCAGCACCCTTTGGCCCACACTCTGGGAACCTTGTCAAAGGCTTTCTGAAAGTCAAGGTTTTCTAATGCAGAAGTCGCAGGATCAATTTATCCCAAAGAGGAGGAAAGATTCCAAGGGGAGTAAGAGACACCAATGGCTGACAAGGGAAGTCAAGGACAGCATAAAAATAAAAGAGCAGAAGTACAACAAAGCAAAGAAGAGTGGGAAGCCAGAGGATTGGGACTCTTTTAAAGAGCAACAGAAGATGACTAAGAAGGCAATATGGTGTTAAACGATGAGGTACGAGGGTAAACTAGCCAATAATATAAAGGAGGATAGTAAAAGCTTTTTTAGGTATGTAAAGAGGAAAAAAATAGTCAAGGCAAATGTGGGTCCCTTGAAGACAGAAGATGGGGAATTTATTATGGGAAACAAGGAAATGGCAGACGAGTTGAACCGGTACTTTGGATCTGTCTTCACTAAGGAAGATACAAACAATCTCCCAGATATTCTCGTGACCAGAGATCCCAGGGTGACAGAGGAACTGAAGGAGATTCACATTAGGCAGGAAATAGTGTTGGGTAGACTGATGGGACTGAAGGCTGATAAATCCCCAGGGCCTGATGGTCTGCATCCCAGGGTACTTAAGGAGGTGGCTCTAGAAATTGTGGACGGATTGGCGATCATTTTCCAATGTTCTATAGATTCAGGATCAGTTCCTGTGGATTGGAGGGTAGCTAATGTTATCGCACTTTTAAGGAAGGAGGGAGAGAGAAAACTGGAAATTATAAACCAGTTAGTCTGACATCAGTGGTGGGGAAGATGCTGGAGTAAATTATAAAAGACAAAATTGTGGAGCATTTGGATAGCAGTAACAGGATCGTTCCGAGTCAGCATGGATTTACGAAGGGGAAATCATGTTGACTAATCTTCTGGAATTTTTTGAGGATGTAACTAGGAAAATTGACTGGGGAGAGCCGGTGGATGTGGTGTACCTCGACTTTCAGAAAGCCTTCGACAAGGCCCCACATAGGAGATTTGTGGGCAAAATTAGAGCACATGGTATTGGGGGTAGGGTACTGACATGGATAGAAAATTGGTTAACAGACAGAAAGCAAAGTGTGGGGAGAAATGGGTCCCTTTCAGAATGGCAGTCAGTGACTAGTGGGGTACCGCAAGGCTCGGTGCTGGGCCAAAGCTATTTACAATATACATTAATGACTTGGATGAAGGGATTAAAAGTACCATTAGCAAATTTGCAGATAATACAAAGCTGGGTGGTAGTGTGAGCTGTGAGGAAGATGCTATGAGGTTGCAGGGTGAATTGGACAGGTTGTGTGAGTGGGCAGATGCATGGCAGATGCAGTTTAATGTGGATAAGTGTGAGGTTATCCACTTTGGTTGTAAGAATAAGAAGGCAGATTATTAAATGAATGGTGTCAAGTTAGGAAAAGGAGACGTACAACGAGATCTGGTTGTCCTAGTGCATCAGTCACTGAAAGGAAGCATGCAGGTACAGCAGGCAGTGAAGAAAGCCGATGGAATGTTGGCCTTTATAACAAGAGGAGTTGAGTATAGGAGCAAAGAGGTCCTTCTGCAATTGTATAGGGCCCTAGTGAGACCGCACCTGGAGTACTGTGTGCAGTTTTGGTCTCCAAATTTGAGGAAGGATATTCTTGCTATTGAGGGCGTGCAGTGTAGGTTTACTAGGTTAATTCCCAGAATGGCGGGACTGTCATATGTTGAAAGACTGGAGCGGCTCGGCTTGTATACACTGGAATTTAGAAGGATGAGAGGAGATCTTATTGAAACATATAAGATTATTAAGAGGTTGGACACGTAAGAGGCAGGAAACATGTTCCCAATGTTGGGGGAGTCCAGAACAAGGGGCCACAGTTTAAGAATAAGGGGTAGGCCATTTAGAACTGAGATGAGGAAAAACTTTTTCAGTCAGAGAGTTGTGAAACTGTGGAGTTCTCTGCCTCAGAAGGCAGTGGAGGCCAATTCTCTGAATGCATTCAAGAGAGAGCTAGATAGAGCTCAAGGATAGCGGAGTCAGGGGGTATGGGGAGAAGGCAGCAACGGGGTACTGATTGAGAATGATCAGCCATGATCACATTGAATGGTGGTGCTGGCTCGAAGGGCCGAATGGCCTACTCCTGCACCTATTGTCTATTGTCAAGGACCACAAATGGACAGAGGGCAGTAAATCTCTGGGAATCTCCAACCAAGAGACTCTTAGAGGTTTAACCTGTTGGATGTATTTATACCAGGGGAAGATACATTTTTGAAAATTTGGGGAACTGAAATCAAAGGGAATGGGACAAAGCGGAGGAGTTCAGTCCTGGGCTGGATCAGCCATGACCACATTGTGGGGATTAACATTGAAATCTAGAACGTGGCGCACACAGCAGATTGATCATCTATATCCGGTTCCCATCAGCAGTGGGTGGTCACCGTGGGGGAATTTGCTCTGTCTGTTTTACCCACCTTTGTTCACCATAGAATGACATCCCATTCTACATCATAGACAGGCCATTCGGCCCATCCTATTCAGTCAAGATTTCTGCTCCACTCAACATCCCTCCCATCTACTCACCACACCCGGTAACAATACCCCGAATTTCAGGAGTGCTCACGTGTTTATCCCGCTTGCCCTTAAATTATCTCTGCTGTTGGATTCAGTCCCTCCAATGCAAGTGAGGTCCTTGTTCTCATGACTGCATTCCTTTCAGTATTTATAGAAGAGGCTGGGGTTGTTTTCCCTGGAGCAGAGAAGGCTGAGAGGGGACATGATCGAGGTGTACAAGATCATGAGGGGCATAGATAAGGTAGATGGCGGGGAACTTCTTCCACTGGTGGAAGGTTCAACAACGAGGGGACATAGATACAGGGTAAGGGGAGGGAGGTTTCGGGGGGATGTGAGAAAGAACTTTTTCACCCAGAGGGTGGTTGGAGTCTGGAACTCACTGCCTGGGGTGGTGGTGGAGGCGGGAACACTCACAACATTAAAAAAGCATTTGGATGGGCACTTGAAATACTACAACATTCAGGGCTACGGTCCAAATGCGGGAAAATGGGATTAAAATTAGACTGTGTTTGGTAACGGGCGGCACGGACACGATGGGCCGAAGGGCCTCTTTCTGTGCTGTAGGACTCTATGACTCGATGACTCTAAGACCACGTTACATTTCAGCATTGATTTTTGCTCTCCCATCGATTAGAGATATTTCATCCCCCCCCCCCCCATTTAAATTCACCGCTAAACTTAAATTTTATCTTATCATTCCTGACATCTTCTCCAGATAAAATCCGTCGACCTGCTCATTCTTTGCATTGAGCTCCATCCTCTCAGTTATAGCATCATTTTCATGAACACTCCTTGTGCTTTTCCCCATCGTTCTACATCTCTACGGCAATATCAGCTTTCTATCTGCATGGCAGCGGCGATAAGAGTTGGGAAATGGGAATTATCAGAGGGTTGTAGAAATGTGGAGAAATTCCCGCTGTCGGGATGAGGACGTAACATCTCAGTCAATTGAGATTTGTGTTTTATTTCTTTCAGGGGGAAGCTGGTGGCAAGCGAAGGTAGGACATGCTCTTGATGGAAACATTGTAAGTTTTTGTGGAACAGTTCAAAACATTTCCAATGCTCAGTTGATAACCAGCTGTTAAATGTTCACAGGGTTCGTGATGAAGCCAAACCACTGTCGGTGGTAGATGATGCCTTGCCGATTGAAAAGTTTCATTGCCCTGTTTCATTCAACACGGCATTTAAAGAAACATCTGATGACTTCAAGCATGGTAAAGCTTATACCTTTTCCATTGTTCTTGTTTCTGACATCTTTAAGTAATGTATGTAGGAAAGCACTACAGATGCAGGTTTAAATCGAGGGTAGACATAAAATGCTGGAGTAAATCAGCAGCAGGCAGCATCTCTGGAGAAAGGGAATGGGCGATGTTTCGGGTCGAGACCCTTCTTCAATCTGAAGAAGGGTCTCAACCCGAAACGTCGCCCATTCCTTTTCTCCAGAGATACTGCCTGTCCTGCTGAGTTACTCCAGCATTTTGGGTCTACCTTTGATTGTGTCTACCTTTAAGTAATACTTAGATGCAATGATCAAAGGTATTTTAGGGAAATTGAAGATTTGATCTCCCACCAAGCTCATCTGCTGGGAAGCATCACAGAGTCAGAGAGCTTTGTAGCACAGCAACAGGCCCTTTGACTGGACTCGACCATGCCAACCAAGTTGCCCAACCAAGCTAGCCCCACTTGCCTGAGTCTGGCTCATATCCTTCCAAGTCTTTCTTATCCACGTATCTACCCAATTCTCTGTGAACTGTGTACCTGCCTCGACCACTTCCTCTGTCAGATTATTCCACATCTACACTACCCACTGACGGAAAAACCTGCTCCTCAGGTCCTTTTTATTGTTTCCACTCTCACCTTCAACTGACAATAGACAATAGACAATAGGTGCAGGAGTAGGCCATTCAGCCCTTCGAGCCAGCACCGCCATTCAATGCGATCATGGCTGATCACTCTCAATCAGTACCCCGTTCCTGCCTTCTCCCCATACCCCCTCGCTCCGCTATCCTTAAGAGCTCTATCCAGCTCTCTCTTGAAAGCATCCAACGAACTGGCCTCCACTGCCTTCTGAGGCAGAGAATTCCACACCTTCACCACTCTCTGACTGAAAAAGTTCTTCCTCATCTCCGTTCTAAATGGCCTACCCCTTATTCTTAAACTGTGGCCCCTTGTTCTGGACTCCCCCAACATTGGGAACATGTTTCCTGCCTCTAATGTGTCCAATCCCCTAATTATCTTATATGTTTCAATAAGATCCCCCCCATCCTTCTAAATTCCAGTGTATACAAGCCCAATCGCTCCAGCCTTTCAACATACGACAGTCCCGCCATTCCGGGAATTAACCTAGTGAACCTACGCCATAGCAAGAATATCCTTCCTCAAATTTGGAGACCAAAACTGCACACACTACTCCAGGTGCGGTCTCACCAGGGCCCGGTACAACTGTAGAAGGACCTCTTTGCTCCTATACTCAACTCCTCTTGTTATGAAGGCCAACATTCCATTGGCTTTCTTCACTGCCTGCTGTACCTGCATGCTTCCTTTCATTGACTGATGCACTAGGACACCCAGATCTCGTTGAACTCCCCCTCCTCCTAACTTGACACCATTCAGATAATAATCTGCCTTTCTATTCTTACTTCCAAAGTGAATAACCTCACACTTATCTACATTAAACTGCATCTGCCATGTATCCGCCCACTCACACAACCTGTCCAAGTCACCCTGCAGCCTTATTGCATCTTCCTCACAATTCACACTACCCCCCAGCTTAGTATCATCTGCAAATTTGCTAATGGTACTTTTAATCCTTTCGTCTAAGTCATTAATGTATATCGTAAATAGCTGGGGTCCCAGCACCGAACCTTGCGGTACCCCACTGGTCACTGCCTGCCATTCCGAAGGGACCCATTTATCCCCACTCTTTGCTTTCTGTCTGTCAACCAATTTTCTATCCATGTCAGTACCCTACCCCCAATACCATGTGCCCTAATTTTGCCCACTAATCTCCTATGTGGGACCTTGTCGAAGGCTTTCTGAAAGTCGAGGTACACCACATCCACTGATTCTCCCCTGTCAATTTTCCTAGTTACATCCTCAAAAAATTCCAGTAGATTTGTCAAGCATGATTTCCCCTTCGTAAATCCATGCTGACTCGGAATGATCCTGTTACTGCTATCCAAATGCTCAGCAATTTCGTCTTTTATAATTGACTCCAGCATCTTCCCCACCACTGATGTCAGACTAACTGGTCTATAATTACCCGTTTTCTCTCTCCCTCCTTTCTTAAAAAGTGGGATAAATTTTGCTATCCTCCAATCCACAGGAACTGATCCTGAATCTATAGAACATTGAAAAATGATCTCCAATGCTTCCACTATTTCTAGAGCCACCTCCTTAAGTACCCTGGGATGCAGACCATCAGGCCCTGGGGATTTATCAGCCTTCAGTCCCATCAGTCTACCCAAAACCATTTCCTGCCTAATGTGGATTTCCTCCATCACCCTAGGTTCTCCGGCCCCTAGAACATTTGGGAGATTGTGTGTATCTTCCTCAGTGAAGACAGATCCAAAGTAACGATTTAACTCGTCTGCCATTTCTTTGTTCCCCATAATAAATTCCCCTGCTTCTGTCTTCAAGGGACCCACATTTGCCTTGACTATTTTTTTCCTCTTCACGTACCTAAAAAAACTTTTGCTATCCTCCTTTATATTATTGGCTAGATTACCCTCGCACCTCATCTTTTCTCCCCGTATTGCCTTTTTAGTTAACTTTTGTTGCTCTTTAAAAGAGTCCCAATCCTCTGTCTTCCCACTCTTCTTTGCTATGTTATACTTCCTCTCCTTAATTTTTATGCTGTCCCTGACTTCCCTTGTCAGCCACAGGTGTCTCTTACTCCCCTTAGAGTCTTTCCACCTCTTTGGAATAAATTGATCCTGCAACCTCTGCATTATTCCCAGGAATACCTGCCATTGCTGTTCTACCGTCTTCCCTGCTAGGGCCTCCTTCCAGTCAATTTTGGCCAGCTCCTGCCTCATGCCTCTGTAATCCCCTTTGCTATACTGTAACACTGACACTTCCGATTTTCCCTTCTGCCTTTCCATTTGCAGAGTAAAACTTATCATGTTGTGATCACTGCCTCCTAATGGCTCTTTTACCTCTAGTCCCCTTATCAGATCAGGATCATTACACAACACTAAATCCAGAATTGCCTTCTCCCTGGTAGGCTCCAGTACAAGCTGTTCAAAGAATCCATCTCGAAGGCACTCTACAAACTCTCTTTCCTGGGGTCCATTTCCAACCTGATTTTCCCAGTCTACCTGCATGTTGAAATCTCCCATAACCACCGTAGCATTACATTTTTGACACGCCAATTTTATCTCCTGATTCAACTTGCACCCTATGTCGAGGCTACTGTTTGGGGGCCTATAAATAACTCCCATTAGGGTCTTTTTACCCTTACAATTTCTCATTTCTATCCATACTGATTCAACATCTCCTGATTCTATGTCACCCCTTGCAAGGGAATAAATATCATTCCTTACCATCAGAGCAACCCCACCCCCTCTGCCCACCTGTCTGTCTTTTCTATACGCTCGAGGTTTAGACTCTCCAACCTTGGGTAAAGTACTGTGCATCTTATACACATCTACATTGTCACCCTGACAGGCTCCCATGAAAAAATGTCACAGTCTGAATAGTCTGTTCCAGAACTGAGTAGACATGAGAACTGAGATGATGACATGAGAACTGAGATGAGGAAAAACTTTTTCAGTCAGAGAGTTGTGAATCTGTGGAATTATCTGCCTCAGAAGGCAGTGGAGGCCAATTCTCTGAATGCATTCAAGAGAGAGCTAGATAGAGCTCTTAAGGATAGCGGAGTCAGGGGGTATGGGGAGAAGGCAGGAACGGGGTACTGATTGAGAATGATCAGCCATGATCACATTGAATGGCGGTGCTGGCTCGAAGGGCTGAATGGCCTCCTCCTGCACCTATTGTCTATTGTCTATTGATAAGTGTTTGTCGGCATTGGGCCTGTACTCACTGGAATTTAGAAGAATAAGGGGGGGACCTCATTGAAAAATACAATAGAGTGAAAGGCTTTGATAGAATGGATGTTTAGAGGATGTTTCCATTAGTGAGAGAGTCTAGGACTGGAGGTCATAGCCTCAGAATTAAAGGATGTACTTTTAGGAAGGAGATAAGGGGAAATGTTTTTAATCAGAGGGTGGTGAATTTGTGGAATTCATTGCCACAGAAGGCTGTGGAGGCCAAGTCAGTGAATAATTCAGGCAGAGATAGCTGGATTCTTGATTAGTACATGTGTCAAAGATTATGGGGAGAAAGCAGGAGAATGGGATTAGGAGGGAGAGATAGATCAGCCATGATTGAATGATGGAGTAGACTTGATGGGCCAAATGGCATAATTCTAATACTTTCACTTATGACATTATGACCTTCCGACTGTCTAACTTCACCTGATAACACAGGCCTTCAGACCTGATGAAGTTGTTGTAAATCCGTTTGCACCCACTCCAATTGACTAACAAACCCACCCTTCCCTTTGTCCAACCCACCACTCAAAAAACACAAGAGCAGTTCATCTGGCCCCTCGTGTCTGCCCCCTTTCATGACGATCCCACCACGCACCTCCACCTCCTCTTTAACAACCTCAAATTACCGATAACCTCAATATCAACCTGCTCCGATCTGCCTCCACATCTGAATAATTCGCTTCATTCCCCCATCCCCACCGCAATCTCGCAATCCTCTTTACTCTCTACACTCATCCTCCCCGTCCACCCTCCCCCACCTCACGAAATTCCCCTCTCCATCCCAGATAAAAGCTCCGGGAGAGATGCTGTTGTCCACCTGCTGTGGTTGTGGGTGAAACACCGGGCAGGGTTTCAGTTGTCCGCCCGCCTGTGCCTGAGGCCGAGCGGCCCGAGTCTCCCCCCGACCCCCGGGGACTCTCTGATTCTCTGCTTCTCCCCCCAGTCTCCGTCACCCTGGATGTGGAAACAGCGCATCCGTGGCTCGAGGTGTCTGAGGATCGGAAGAGGGTGAGACTGACCGGGACCCGGAGGAGTCTCCCTGACACCGGGAAGAGGTTTACAGTCTATCCGTGTGTGCTGGGATCGGAGGGATTCACATCGGGGAGACATTACTGGGAGGTGGAGGTGGCGGGGAGTCGGTTCTGGAGTCTTGAGTCGCCACAGAGTCTGTGGAGAGGAAGGGACGGGTCACACTGACCCCGGAGACTGGAGTCTGGAGCATCAGGCGGCGGGGTGACAAGTTTGAAGCATTCACCTCCCCTCCATCCCGTCTCCCCGCCCGTCCCATCCCCGGGAGGGTGGGAGTTTATCTCAGTTACGAGTCCGGGACAGTTTCATTTTACGACGCGGACACCAAGTCCCATCTCCACACCTTCACTGGGAATAAATTCACGGAGAAACTTTATCCTTTCTTCGGGCCTTGGGATGAAAACAAGTGGCTGAGAATCTGTTCCGGTTCCGCTCCGGGTGTGTAAAAGGGTCGGGTCCCGGGACCGGCGTCAGGAGCGGGGCTCAGGGGCTGTGGGGCAGGAACCCGATGGACAACAGGTCGGTGCTGAACAGCTCCCATTTAATCCCCAAATTCCGCTTCGCAAAAACCCCAGTGAGCGCGGAAATAAAACCAGGGGGAATGTAAATGTGGGAAGAGTGAAATAAACAGCAAGTGGAATCAGAGCTGTCGATCCGTTCATTTCAACGCGTTAACCGCGTCCGGCAATGGAACAGAAACACTTCTGTGAAAATATAAAGATTGAAACAATCTCCCTTCCCGCGGGCTCCGCGGGTTCAGCAGCAGCCGCGGGCGGCGGGTCCTAAACTCGCCCCGAGTCACAACGCGGCACCAGCTGTGTTGGTGCAGACTTCAACAGCGGCGTAAAGGCGAGTATGGGGGGGGGGGGGGGGGGGGGGGCAGGTGGAGACTGGAGGGCGGAATGAAATCGGAAATTCCCTCCAGTGAGAGAAGGCAAAGTGAATATTGGAAATGGTAGATACAAGAAATCTGTTGAAATATAATGGGGGTTAATAAAAACCACAAACAAAGTGCTGGAGGAACTCAGCGGGCCAGGCAGCATCTGTGGAGGGAAATGGGCAGACCACGCTTCAGGGTCGGGAGCCTTGTTTGGTCTGAGAAGGATTTCCAAGAGCTACAGGTCTGTTATATCAGAGTGAATTAATTGGTATTGATGTCGTTCGGAAGAGGGCGGTAAAGGTCTGACTCGGGAGGTGTAAATAGGAGGGAGGAATGAAATCGGAAATTACTTGAAAGGGAGAAGAATAAAGCTGAATGTTGGGAGTGGGAGATACAATGGGTCTCTCGGTGTTGATGGCCATGTAGAACTAGAACGCTCTTCGGCCCACATAGAACGTGGAACAGTACAATGCCAAGCTAATCTCCTCTGTTTCCTCTAGTTGCTCCGGTGTTATCCCACATCCCAAAGACGTGCGGGTTTGTAGGTTTGGCCCCTGAGTCATTAACTCTGTTTCTTTCTCTACATCAGCTAACCGGCCTATTCACTATTTCTTGCATCTTACTGTACGTCTTCATTTTGGATTTTCAGCATCTGGGTTTTTATTTTACTTTTTCCTGTTCAATGGTCGATTGGAATGTGAGTCTGCCCATAAACTGCCAAGAAAAAAAACAGAAAACATTGGCGGAAATTCAGCAGGTCAGGCAATAGACGGTACTTGGAAAGAGAAGACTTAATATTTCTAAGGTACTGTGGAGCAGCGGGAAGAGCCGCTGCCTCACAAGGCCAGGGACCCGGGTTCGATCCTGACCTCGGCTGCTGACTGTTACATAGAAACAGAAATAAAGTGGATGAGCTTGAGGCTCAGTTAGACATTGGCAAGTATGATGTTGTGGGAATCACTGAGACATGGCTACAAGAGGACCAGGGCTGGGAACTGAATATTCAGGGGTACACAACATATAGAAAAGACAGACAGGTGGGCAGAGGGGGTGGGGTCACTCTGTTGGTGAGGAATGATATTCACTCCCTTGCAAGGGGTGACATAGAATCAGGAGATGTAGAATCAGTATGGGTAGAAATGAGGAATTGTAAGGGTAAAAAGACCCTAATGGGAGTTATCTACAGGCCCCCAAACAGTAGCCTCGACATACGGTGCAAGTTGAATGAGGAGCTAAAATTGGCGTGTCACAAATGTAATGCTACGGTGGTTATGGGAGATTTCCACATGCAGGTAGACTGGGAAAATCAGGTTGGTAATGGACCCCAGGAAAGAGAGTTTGTGGAGTGTCTCCGAGATGGATTCTTAGAACAGCTTGTACTGGAGCCTACTAGGGAGAAGGCAATTCTGGATTTAGTGTTGTGTAATGAACCTGATCTGATAAGGGGACTCAAGGTAAAAGAGCCATTTGGATGCATTGATCACAATATGATAAGTTTTACTCTACAAATTGAGAGGGAGAAGGGAAAATCGGAAGTGTCAATATTACAGTATAGCAAAGGGGTTTACAGAGGCATGAGGCAGGATCTGGCCAGAATTGACTGGAAGGAGGCCCTCGCAGGGAAGACAGTGGAACAGCAATGGCAGGTATTCCTGGGAATAATGCAGAAGTTGCAGGATCAATTTATCCCAAAGAGGAGGAAAGATTCCAAGGGGAGTAAGAGACACCCATGGCTGACAAGGGAAGTCAAGGACAGCATAAAAATAAAAGAGCAGAAGTACAATAAAGCAAAGAAGAGTGGGAAGCCAGAGGATTGGGACTCTTTTAAAGAGCAACAGAAGATGACTAAGAAGGCAATACAGGGAGAAAAGATGAGGTACGAGGGTAAACTAGCCAATAATACAAAGGAGGATAGTAAAAGCTTTTTTAAGTATGTAAAGAGGAAAAAAATAGTCAAGGCAAATGTGGGTCCCTTGAAGACAGAAGCGGGGGAATTTATTATGGGAAACAAGGAAATGACATCGGACACCATCACGCTGAGTACGGGGGCCCCACAAGGATGTGTGTTAAGCCTCCTGCTCTTCACCTTGCTGACCCACGACTGCACACCCACCCACAGCTCCAACCACTTCGTCAAGTTTGCGGACGACACAACCGTGGTGGGTCTCATCAGCAACAACGACGAGACCCACTACAGGAAGGAGGTGAACCAGCTGGCCGCGTGGTGCACAGACAACAATCTCTTCCTGAATGTGGAGAAAACAAAGGAGATTGTTGTCGACTTCAGGAGAACGCACACCCAACACCCCCACCCACTGACCATCAATGGTGCTGCTGTGGAGCAGGTGAGCAGCACCAAATTCCTGGGGGTGAACATCACCGAGGATCTCTCCTGGAGCAACAACACCACGTCCATCGCCAAGAAAGCCCAGCAGCGCCTCTACTTCCTCCGCAAAACTGAAGAGAGCGGGAGCCCCCACACCCATCATGTACACTTTTTATCGAGGCGCCATTGAGAGCATCCTCAGCAGCTGCATCACTGTGTGGTTCGGAAGCTGCACAGCCTCCAGCCGTAAGACCCTGCAGCGCATAGTGAACACTGCTGAGAGGATCACTGGCGCCTCACTCCCACTCTTCATCTTTTTTTCATTGAAGTGACTATATTTTATATTGATTGTTGTTTGCTGTGCCTTTTTAATTTTAACTTAATTTAATGCACTTTATTCCTCGGGATTGTGGGAAACGGTATTTCGATTTTCTGTCTGTGTAAACTAACTGAAAATTGACAATAAAGTTGACTTTGACTTGACTTTGACTTTGAAATGGCAGACGAGTTGAACCGGTACTTTGGATCTGTCTTCACTAAGGAAGATACAAGCAATCTCCCAGATGTTCTAGTGGGCAGAGATCCAAGGGTGACGGAGGAACTGAAGGAAATCCACATTAGGCAGGAAATGGTGTTGGGTAGACTGATGGGACTGAAGGCTGATAAATCCCCAGGGCCTGATGGTCTGCATCCCAGAGTACTTAAGGAGGTGGCGCCAGAAATTGTGGATGCATTCGTGATCATTTTCCAATGTTCTATAGATTCAGGATCAGTTCCTGTGGATTGGAGCGTAGCTAATGTTGTGCCACTTTTTAAGAAAGGAGGGAGAGAGAAAACGGGAAATTATAGACCAGTTAGTCTGACATCAGTGGTGGGGAAGATGCTGGAGTCAATTATAAAAGACGAAATTGCGGAGCATTTGGATAGTAGTAACAGGATTGTTCTGAGTCAGCATGGATTTACGAAGGGGAAATCATGCTTGACTAATCTTCTGGAATTCTTTGAGGATGTAACCAGGAAAATTGACAGGGGAGAGCCGGTGGATGTGGTGTACCTTGACTTTCAGAAAGCCTTTGACAAGGTTCCACATAGGAGATTATGCCACCGGGCGGCGCGTTGGTAGAGTTGCTGCTTTACAGCGAATGCAGCACCGGAGACTCAGGTTCGATTCTGACTACGGGTGCTGTACTGTAAGGAGTTTGTACGTTCTCCCCGTGACCTGCGTGGGTTTTCTCCGAGATCTTCGGTTTCCTCCCACACTCCAAAGACGTACGGGTATGTAGGTTAATTGACTGGGTAAATGTAAAAATTGTCCCTAGTGTGTGTAGTGTTAATGTGCGGGGATCGCTGGGCCGAAAAGGCCTGTTTCCGCGCTGTATCTGAAATATGAAAAAATATGAAAAATATGAAAAGATTAGTGGGCAAAATTAGAGCACATGGTATTGGAGGTAGGGTACTGACATGGATAGAAAATTGGTTGACAGACAGAAAGCAAAGAGTGGGGATAAATGGGTCCCTTTGAGAATGGCAGGCAGTAACTAGTGGGGTACCGCAAGGCTCGGTGCTGGGACCGCAGCTATTTACAATATACATTAATGACTTGGATGAAGGGATTAAAAGTACCATTAGCAAATTTGCAGATGATACAAAGAATGTGAACTGTGAGGAAGATGCTATGAGGTTGCAGGGTGACTTGGACAGGTTATGTGAGTGGGCGGATGCATGGCAGATGCAGTTTAATGTGGATAAGTGTGAGATTATCCACTTTGGTGGTAAGAAAAGGAAGGCAGAGTATTATCTGAATGGTGTCAAGTTAGGAACAGGGGACGTACAACGCGATCTGGGTGTCTTAGTGCATCAGTCACTGAAAGGAAGCATGCAGGTACAGCAGGCAGTGAAGAAAGCCAATGGAATGTTGGCCTTCATAACAAGAGGAGCTGAGTATAGGAGCAAAGAGGTCCTTCTGCAGTTGAACAGGGCCCTAGTGAGACCGCATCTGGAGTACTGTGTGCAGTTTTGGTCTCCAAATTTGAGGAAGGATATTTTTGCTATTGAGGGCGTGTAGCGTAGGTTTACTAGGTTAATTCCCTGAATGGCGGGACTATCATATGTTGAAAGACTGGAGCGACTAGGCTTGTATACACTGGAATTTAGAAGGATGAGAGGAGATCTTGTCGAAACGTATAAGATTATTAAGGGGTTGGACATGTTAGAGGCAGGAAACATGTTCCCAATGTTGGGGGAGTCCAGAACAAGGGGCCACAGTTTAAGAATAAGGGGTAGGCCATTTAGAACTGAGATGAGGAAAAACTTTTTCAATCAGAGAGTTGTGAATCTGTGGAATTCTCTGCCTCAGAAGGCAGTGGAGGTCAATTCTCTGAATGCATTCAAGAGAGAGCTGGATAGAGCTCTTAATGATAGCGGAGTCAGGGGGTATGGGGAGAAGGCAGGAAAGGGGTATGTTTGCAAACTGTATAAAAATTAAAAAATTCTGGGTAAATATTTTTAGCATAATATCTAAAGTAACCAGCACACAATTGGACCCAGATCCAAAATTAATTATACTCGGAATATTAGAATTAAATCAAACATTTAGAACAACACAAAGAAACTTTATGGATTATAGTTTAATAACAGGAAAAAAATTAATTCTAAAATTTTGGAAAGGCCCTACGGCCCCCACAATCAAAATGTGGATTATAGAAATGACGGAGACCTTAAACGTGGAAAGAATCAGATTTTCCCTGTTGGATAAACAGGAATTATTCATTGGAATATGGTCTCCTTTTATTGATTACTTAAAGGGTCAGAATGGTTCAGCACAGGAACCTGACTAGCACTCGGACTAAAGAATGGATGAAATGCTATACTTTGAAATGTACGAATATATCTCGAATGAAGTTTTTGTTATTTTAATAAATTTCTCCACTCTTCTTTAACTAACTTTTTCCTTATCTTTATAATCTGTTTTTGTTTTTGTTTTTATTTTTCTTCTCTCTCTTTTCTTTCTTTACTTCATCTATTTCTTTAGTTCTATCTAGTTTAAAAAAAAAAAAGGGGCAAAAGGTATTGGAGACAATATAATAATAATTGACAATATTATCAATTTAAAAATGTATGACTGTAAAGATGTAAACAGGTTATGTACCTATCTCCAATAAAAAATTTATCTCAAAAAAAAAAAAAAGAACTGAGATGAGGAAAAACTTTTTCAATCAGAGAGTTGTGAATCTGTGGAATTCTCTGCCTCAGAAGGCAGTGGAGGTCAATTCTCTGAATGCATTCAAGAGAGAGCTGGATAGAGCTCTTAATGATAGCGGAGTCAGGGGGTATGGGGAGAAGGCAGGAAAGGGGTACTGATTGAAAATGATCAGCCATGATCACATTGAATGGCGGTGCTGGCTCAAAGGGCCGAATGGCCTCCTCCTGCACCTATGTGTATTGTCCATAAATCGGTGCAGGAGAAGGCAATATGGCCCTTCGAGCCAGCACTGCAATTCATTGTAATCATAGCTGATCATCCACAATCAGTAACCTGTGCCTGCATTCTCCCCATATCCCTTGATTCCACCAGCCTCTAGAGCTCTATCTAAATCTCTTTTAAATTCATCCAGTGAATTGGCCTCCACTATCTTCTGTGGCAGAGAATTCCACAAATTCACAACTCTCTGGGTGAAAAAGTTCCTTCTCACCTCAGTTTTAAATGGCCTCCCCTTTATTCTTAGACTGTGGCCCCTGGTTCTGTACTCCCCCAACGTAGGGAACATTTTTTCTGTATCGAGAAGGTAGTTGGGCAGGGACTATCACAACGTTAACGAAGTAGTTGGACAGATACATGGATAGGGCAGGTTTGGAGGGATATGGGCCAAACGCGGGCACGGCAGGTCGGTTGAAGAACCCAATGGTTGTGGGGGAGGAGCTGGGAATGGGAGCTATAATGAACCTGTCGGTTTAGTTGATGGCCACATCGAACAAGATCAGTCCCTTCAGCCCACATTAGACAACGCAATGCCTCTCCCTTATGTGCCTCTACCCCCACTCCAGCAGCGCGTTCCAGGCACCCACCACCCTGTGTAATAAAACATGACCCGCACATCTCCTTGAAACTTGCCCCCACTGAGCTAAAATCCATGTCGTCCCGTCAGAGCCGAGAAGGAAGGGGGGCGGCGCGGGGGCGGCGCGGGGGCGCCTGCTGCCTCGTGCGGCGGGACCTGGTTCGCCGCTGCGGGGAAATATAGACTGTTCCATAAACATCCCACAACTTTGGTGGCCCCAGAAACGTGGCGACTCTCTCTGTACAGCCTGGGGGAGGTCTGTATTTTACCGGATTTCATGCAAAAGCAAAGCATTTCACGGTCCCATGGTTCATGTGACAATACAGCATCATTGGCTCATTGAGTTGAATTCAAGTTTGCACATGAGACTGTTAAATAAAATAACAGTGTTTGCTGTAGAAATAATATTATTGTGCAGCCTAATATAATGAACAATTCACGATGGGAAACACTGATGTGTTTAGTTTAAGGGAATGAAATTTACCCGCAGCTTGTTGCATATAACATCCACTTGCTGGTCAGGGCTGTGATTGACGGGGCTGAGCTCCGCCTCCCCACAGCCGTGCCCCGATGCTGCAAGGGTTCAGCAGCTGCGCGAAAGGGAACACGTTTTGAACCAGGAAGTGGCGGAGTTACAATGGCTTCGAAAGACCAGGTCGAGAGTTGGGCCGAGGAGGTAGTTTGTCCCATCTGCCTGGATTTCTTCACCGATCCGGTTATACTGGAGTGCGGGCACAACTTCTGCCGCTCCTGTATCACACAGAGTTGGGACAGGGAGGGGAGAAACTCCTGCCCGGAATGTAGAGAGGTGTTTACAGACCGCACCCTCAGGGTGAGTCGGGCCTTGGCGAGACTGACTGAGAAAACTCGAACACTGAGCCTGAATCTCAAAGAGAAGGAAAGTAAACCTCACTGCGGGGAACATCAGGAAGAACTGAAGCTGTTTTGTGAAACTGACAAGAAGCTGATCTGTGTGGTTTGTGCAGCTGGGCGGGAACACAAGTCTCACAGCTTTGCGCTGATCGCAGAAGCTGCAGAATTCTACAAGGTAAAGCAAATCAATGTTGATCGCATCATCGTTTAACTCCTTTTTTAAATTGTCTAACACTATTATTCTCTGATTTTCAAACACAATCCCAGGATCAGGTTAAAGTTTCCATCCAGTCTCTCACAAAAAGGAAATCAGAGATCGTGCGAATGGAGCAGCAACAGAAACAGAAGATTTCTGGAGTTCTGGTGAGGCTTTCCACTTTCGATTTCCTGACCTCGTGTAGATTTGATTCCCGTGATGCGTGTCGTGCTGCTGTCTCCTAGTTCTGGTGACGGGGTTCGATCCTGACCTCGGGCGCTGCCCGTGTGGTTCACGCCTTCACCCTGTGACCGTGTCGGATTCCTTCCACGTCCCCAATACATGCTGGTTCAAAGGTCAATCGGCGACTGTAAATTATCCCTATGAAAGTGTGTGGTGGGCGGATGAGTGGGAATTAAAGGGCACGTGAAAAGGAATAGGCAGCAGGTAATTGTATTGGGGGTAGAGGATTGATGGGTTATAAGATTCCCGTCACGATATATCAGAAGCATTTAGACAAAGAATTGAACTGCCAAAGCAAATAAAAAAATGCACAGGACAAATGTCACCGTCAAAGTCGTGAGGAAACACAATCAGTGACATTATATACTAATCTTCACCTTTCATTTCACAGGAACAGTCACACAACCTTCAGTCTAAGATCACATCCCAGTTTGCTGAACTGCACCAGATTCTCACTGAGAAAGAGCAGCGTGTGCAGGCTGATATCCGGGAGGAAGAGAAGAAGATTCTAAATGCAATGGAGAAAAATCTTCGAGAAATTGAAGAGAATTTAAATTCCATTCAGGAGGAAATCTGTAAGTTGCAGCAGCAGATGGAACAAAAGGACAGTGTGGTGTTTCTGAAGGTGAGGGGTTACACTACAGTCTGGTGAAGTGAAAGTGCAGTCACAAAATGGTGGGGGATATTTCTGAAATAAATGCTGTATTCACCAGTAATTCAGAACTGGGTAAATGTTTCATCTGTTCCAGTTGTTGTTGTTCCCAAACTAATTGGCCTCCCACATAATCTATGGGTTCTCAGGACAGCCTGGCCGGAATGTAGAGAGGTGTTTGTATTCTGTAGAGCTCAAAACTACGACGGCTGATTCTACAATGCCATTAGTTTCAATATAATTATGGAGAAGGTCAAATCTGGACCAAGGGTTGAGATTTTGGATTGGAGAAAAGCTAATTTTGAGGAGATGAGAAAGGATTTAAAAGGAGTGAAATGGAACTTTTTGTTTTATGAAAAGGATATAATAGAGAAATGGAGGATATTTAAAGGTGAAATTTTGAGAGTACAGAGTCTTTATGTCCCTATTCGGTGGAAAGGAAAGAATAATAATTTGAAAGAGCCGTGGTTTTCCAGGGAAATTGGACACTTGGTTTGGAAAAAGAGGGAGATATACAATTAATATAAGCGGCAGGGAGTAAATGAGGTTCTTGAGGAATATGAGGCGGCACGGTAGCGCAGCGGTAGAGTTGATGCTTTACAGCGAATGCAGCGCCGGAGACTCAGGTTCGATCCTGACTACGGGTGCTGCACTGTAAGGAGTTTGTACGTTCTCCCCGTGACCTGCGTGGGTTTTCTCCGAGATCTTCGGTTTCCTCCCACACTCCAAAGACGTACAGGTATGTAGGTAAATTGGCTGGGTAAATGTAAAAATTGTCCCTAGTGGGTGTAGGATAGTGTTAATGTGCGGGGATCGCTGGGCGGCACGGACTTGGTGGGCCGAAAGGCCTGTTTCCGGCTGTATATATATGATATGATGATATGATAAAGAATGTAAAAGGAATCTTAAGAAGGAAATTAGAAAAGCGAAAAAAAGATATGAGGCTGCTTTGGCAAGTAATGTAAAAGTAAACCCCAAGGGGTTCTACAGATATGTCAATAGCAAAAGGATAGCGAGGGATAAAATTGGTCCATTAGAGAGTCAGAGTGGACAGCTATGTGCTGAGCCGGAAGAAATGGGGGAGATATTAAACAATTTCTTTTCTTCGGTATTCACCGAGGAGAAGGATATTGAATTATGTGAGGTAAGCGAAACAAGTAGAGTAGTGATGGAAATTATGAGGATTAAAGAAGAGGAGGTACGGACACTTTTGAAAAATATAAAAGTGGATAAGTCTCCAGGTCCTGATAGGATATTCCCTAGGACATTGAGGGAAGTTAGTGCAGAAATAGCAGGGGCTATGACGGAAATATTTCAAACTTCATTAGAAACGGGGATGATGCCGGAAGATTGGCGCATTGCGCATGTTGTGCCTTTGTTTAAAAAAGGTTCTAAAAGTAAACCTAGCAATTATAGACCTGTTAGTTTGACGTCTGTGGTGGGAAAATTAATGGAAAAGATACTTAGGGACAATATATATAATTATTTGGATAAACAAGGCCTGATTAGAAACAGTCAACATGGATTTGTGCCTGGAAGGTCATGTTTGACTAATCTTGAATTTTTTGAAGAGGTTACCAGGGAAATTGATAAGGGCAAGGCTGTGGATGTTGTCTATATGGACTTCAGTAAGGCATTTGACAAGGTTCCACATGGAAGGTTGATTAAGAAGGTTAAATCATTGGGTATTAATAGTGAGGTTGCAAGATGGATTCAACAATGGCTGAATGGGAGATACCAGAGGGTAATGGTTGACAATTGTATGTCAGGTTGGAGGCCAGTGTCTAGTGGAGTACCCCAAGGATCTGTGTTGGGTCCACTGTTGTTTGTCATTTACATTAATGATCTGGATGATGGTGTGGCAAATTGGATTAGTAAATATGCAGATGATACTAAAATAGGTGGTGTAGTTCAAAGTCTACAGAGAGACTTGGGCCTTTTGGAAGGGTGGGCTGAAAGATGGCAGATGGAGTTTAATGCTGATAAGTGTGAGGTGCTGCATTTTGGTAGGACAAATCAAAATAGGACGTACAGGGTACATGGTAGGGAATTGAGGAATGCAGTGGAACAGAGGGATCTGGGAATAACTGTGCATTGTTCCCTGAAGGTGGAATCTCATGTGGATAGGGTGGTGAAGAAGGCGTTTGGTATGCTTGCCTTTATAAATCAGAGCATCGAGTTGGGATGTAATGTTAAAATTATACAGGGCATTGGTGAGGCCGAATCTGGAGTATGGTGTGCAGTTCTGGCCGCCAAATTATAGGAAGGATGTCGACAAAATGGAGAGGGTACAGAGGAGATTTACTAGAATGTTGACTGGGTTTCAGCACTTAAGCTACAGAGAGAGATTGAGCAGGTTGGGTCTTTATTCTTTGGAGCGTAGAAGGTTGAGGGGGGACTTGATAGAGGGTTTTTAAATTTTGAGAGGGACGGACAGAGTTGACGTGGGTAGGCTTTTCCCTTTGAGAGTGGGGAAGATTCCAACAAGGGGACATAGCTTCAGAATTGAGGGACAAAAGTTTAGGGGTAACATGAGGGGTAACTTCTTTACTCAGAGGGTGGTGGCTGTATGGAATGGGCTTCCGGTGGAAGTGGTGGAGGCAGGCTCGATTTTATTATTTAAGAGTAAATTGGATAGGTATATGGATAAGGGGGGATTAGAGGGTTATGGTCTGAGTGCAGGTAGATGAGACTAGGTCAGGGAGAATGGTCGGCGTGGACTGGTAGGGGCGAACGGGCCTGTTTCCGTGCTGTAGTTGTTATATGGTTATATGGTTATATCTGATCCTAAGGAACACGAATGAACAGAGGGCAGTAAATCTCTGGGATTCTCCAACCCACAGACTCTGAGAGGTTTAACTGGTTAGACGTATTTATACCAGAGGAAGATACATTTTTGAAAATTTGGGGAACTGAAATCAAAGGGAATGGGACAAAGCGGAGACGTTCAGTCCTGGGCTAGATCAGCCATGACTACATTGTGGGGATTAACATTGAAATCTAGTCCGTGGCGCACACATCAGATTGATCATCTATATCAATAGACAATAGGTGCAGGAGGAGGCCATTCGGCCCTTCGAGCCAGGACCGCCATTCAATGTGAGTATAGGAGCAAAGAGGTCCTTCTACAGTTGTACCGGGCCCTGGCGAGACCGCACCTGGAGTACTGTGTGCAGTTTTGGTCTCCAAATTTGAGGAAGGATATTCTTGCTATTGAGGGCGTGCAGCGTAGGTTCACTAGGTTAATTCCCGGAATGGCGGGACTGTCGTATGTGGAAAGGCTGGAGCAATTAGGCTTGTATACACTTTAGAAGGATGAGGGGGGATCTTATTGAAACATATAAGATAATTAGGGGATTGGACACATCCCAACTATTCATTGACTATAGCTCCGCCTTCAACACAGTCATCCCCACCAAGCTCATCACCAAACTCCACCAGCTAGGCCTTAGCTCGTCATTATGTGACTGGATCCTGGACTTCCTGCTGGAACGACCGCAGGCAGTGAGAATGGGCCCGCACCTGTCCTCCACTATCACCCTGAGTACCGGCACACCACAGGGCTGTGTTCTGAGCCCCATGCTCTACTCCCTCTTCACACACGACTGTGTTCCTGCATTCGACACCAACACCATTGTCAAGTTTGCAGATGACACAACGGTGATCGGGCTGATCACCAACGGGGATGAAACAAACTATAGAGCGGAGGTGCAGAACCTGGCGGACTGGTGCTCGGATAACAACCTGTCCCTAAATACCACCAAGACCAAGGAGCTGATCATCAACTTCCGTAGGTCACATAACGGGGAATATGCCCCGATCTCTATCAACGGGGTCAGTGTGGAGAGAGTGTCCAGCTTCAAGTTTCTGGGCACTCACATTTCGGAGGACCGAACATGGTCCAATAACACTGCTGCGCTGGTCAAGAAGGCACAACAAAGACTGTTCTACTTAAGAACACTGAAAAAGTCTGGTCTACCCCAACAGCTGCTGACGACCTTCTACCGCTGCACCATAGAGAGCATCCTAACGCATGGCATCCCTGTGTGGTACCTCAGCTGCACGGAGGCAGAAAGGAAAGCTCTACAGCGGGTAGTCCATAGAGCTCAGAGGGCCATCGGAACACAGCTACCAGACTTGGAGGGCATCTACAACACACGATGCCTCAGAAAAGCCACCAGCATCCACAAAGACACTTCACACCCCTGCAACAGTCTGTTCGAACTCCTTCCATCGGGCAGACGATACAAGGCCTTCTATGCCCGCACCTCCAGACTCAGGAACAGCTTCATCCCCAGGGCCATAGCTGCTATGAATCGGTCCTGCTGAGCCGGGTGGCCACAACGCATAGATCAACTTGCACTTTACCCTGTCCAAAACTGTTACAACTGTTTCGTTTCGTTGGGTTGCTGCTGTCTAAATTACCTAAATTATTGCATCGTATGGGAGGCGCATTCCCAATCTCGTTGTACCCCTGGGTACAATGACAATAAAGATATATTGTATTGTATTGTATTAGAGGCAGGAAACATGTTCCCAATGTTGGGGGAGTCCAGAACAAGGGGCCACAGTTTAAGAATAAGGGGTAGGCCATTTAGAACGGAGATGAGGAAGAACTTTTTCAGTCAGAGAGTGGTGAAGGTGTGGAATTCTCTGCCTCAGAAGGAAGTGGAGGCCAGTTCGTTGGATGCTTTCAAGAGAGAGCTGGATAGAGCTCTTAAGGATAGCGGAGTGAGGGGGTATGGGGAAAAGGCAGGAACGGGGTACTGATTGAGAGTGATCAGCCATGATCGCATTGAATGGCGGTGCTGGCTCGAAGGGCTGAATGGCCTACTCCTGCACCTATTGTCTATTGATCATGGCTGATCATTCTCAATCAGTACCCCGTTCCTGCCTTCTCCCCATATTCCCCTGACTCCGCTATCCTTAAGTGCTCCATCTAGCTCTCTCTTGAATGCATTCAGAGAATTGGCATCCACTGCCTTCTGAGGCAGAGAATTCCACAGATTCACAACTCTCTGGCCTACCCGTTATTCTTAAACTGTGGCCCCTTGTTCTGGACTCCCCCAACATTGGGAACATGTTTCCTGCCTCTAACATGTCCAACCCCTTAATAATCTTATACGTTTCAATAAGATCTCCTCTCATCCTTCTAAATTTCAGTGTATACAAGCCTAGTCGCTCCAGTCTTTCAACATATGATAATCCCGCCATTCCGGGAATTAACCTAGTAAACCTACTTTGCACGCCCTCAATAGCAAGAATATCCTTCCTCAAATTTGGAGACCAAAACTGCACACAGTACTCCAGGTGCGGTCTCACTAGGGCCCTGTACAACTGCAGAAGGACCTCTTTGCTCCTATACTCAACTCCTTTTGTTATGAAGGCCAACATTCCATTGGCTATCTTCACTGCCTGCTGTACCTGCGTGCTTCCATTCAGTGACTGATGTACTAGGACACCCAGATCTCGTTGTACGTCCCCTTTTCCTAACTTGACACCATCAGCAGTGGGTGGTCACCTTGGGGGAATTTGTTCTGTTTGTTTTACCCACCTTTGTTCACCAAGAAAGACATCCCATTCTACATCATAGACAGGCCATTCGGCCCATCCTATCCAGTCAAGATTTCTGCTCCATTCAACATCCCTCCCATCTACTCACCGCACCTGGTAACAATACCTTGAATACCAGGAGTGCTCACGTATTTATCCTGCTTGCCCTTAAATTATCTCTGCTGTTGGCTTCAGTCCCTCCAATGCAAGTGAGGTCCATGTTCTCATGACTGCATTCCTTACAGTATTTATTGAAGACCACGTTATATTTCAGCATTGATTTTTGCTCTCCCATCGATTAGAGATATTTCATTCCCCCCCATTTAAATCCATCGCTAAACTTAAATTCTATCTTATCATTCCTGACATCTTCACCAGATTAAATCCCACGACCTGCCCAGTCTTTGCATTGAGCTCCACCCTCCTTGTGCTTTTCCCCATCGTTCTACATCTATAAGGCAATATCAGCTTTCTATCTGCATGGCAGCGGCGATAAGAGTTGGGAAATGGATATTATCAGAGGGTTGTAGAAATGTGGAGAAATTCCCGCTGTCAGGATGAGGACGGAACATCTCAGTCAATTGAGATTTGTGTTTTATTTCTTTCAGGAGGAAGCCGGTCGCAAGCGAAGGTAGGACATGCTCTTGATGGAAACATTATAAGTTATTGTGGAACAACTCAAAACATTTCTGATGCTCAGTGGATAAACAGCTGTTAAATATTCGCAGGGTTCGTGATGAAGCCAAACCATTGTCGGTGGTAGACGTTGCCTTGCCAATTGAAAAGTTTCATTGCCCTGTTTCATTGAACACAGCATTTAAACAAACATCTGATGACTTCAAGCAAGGTAAAGCTTATACCTTTTCAATTGTTCTTGTTCCTGACACCTTTAAGTAATAGGTTTACGAAGGAACTGCAGACGCGTGTTTAAATCGAAGGAAGGCACAAAATTCTGGAATAACTCAGTGAGACAGGCAGCATCACTGTAGAGAAGGTAAGGGTGACTTTTCGGGTCGAGACTCTTCTTCAGTCTGAAGAAGGGTCTCGAACTAAAACATCACACATTCCTTCTCTCCAGAGATGCTGCTTGTCCCTCTGAGTTACTCCAGCATTTTGTGTCTACCTTCAATTGTGTCTATCTTTAAGTAATACTTAGATGCAAAGATTAATGGTATTTTGGACTGAAGGGAAATTGAAGATTTGATCTCCCACCAAGCTCATCTGCTGGGAACCATCACAGAGTCAGAGAGCTTTGTAGCACAGCAACAGGCCCTTTGACTCGACTCGACCATGCCAACCAAGCTAGCCCCACTTGCCTGAGTCTGGCTCATATCCTTACAAGTCTACCTTATCCACGTATCTACCCAATTCTCTGTGAACTGTTGTAATTGTTCCTTCCTCGACCACTTCCTCTCAGATCGTTCCACATCTACACTACCCACCAACTGAAAAACCTGCTCCTCAGGTCCTTTTTATTGTTTCCACTCTCATCTTAAACTGATGCGCTCGAGGTTTAGACTCTCCGACCTTGGGTAAAGTATTGTGGCTAATCACCTTATCTGTGCATCTTATACACATCCATAATGTCACTCTGACAGGCTCCGATGAAAAAATATCCCAGTCTGAATAGTCTGTTCCAGGAATGAGTAGATTAACCTATGATGAGCGTTTGTCGGCATTGGGCCTGTACTCGCTGGAGTTTAGAAGAATGAGGGGGGACCTCATTGAAAAATACAGAATAGAGAAAGGCTTGGATAGAATGGACGTGGAGAGGATGTTTCCATTAGTGAGAGAGTCTAGGACTGGAGGACATAGCCTCAGAATTAAAGGATGTTCTTATCGGAAGGAGATGAGGGGAAATGTTTTTAATCAGAGGGTGGTGAATTTGTGGAATTCATTGCCACAGGTGGCTGTGGAGGCCAAGTCGGTGGATATTTTTAAGGCAGAGACAACTGGATTCTTGATTAGTACAGGTGTCAGAGGTTATGGGGAGAAAGCAGGAGAATGGGGTTAGGAGGGAGAGATAGATCAGCCATGATTGAATGGTGGAGTAGACTTGATGGGCAGAATGGCATAATTCTAATACTTTCACTTATGACATTATGACCTTCTGACTGTCCAACTTCACCTGATAACACAGCCCTTCAGACCTGATGATGTAAATCCTTTTGCACCCACTCCAGTTGACTAACAAACCCACCCTTCCCTCTGTCACAAACAACAGAGGAGCAGGTAATCTGGCCCCTCATGTCTACCCCCTTTCACTGTGATCATGACGACCCCACCACACACCTTTGCCTCCTCTAACCTCAATATCAACCTGCTCCGATCTGCCTCCATATCTGAATAGCCCGCTTCATTCCCCCATCCCCACCGCAATCTCCCAATCCTCCTCACTCTCCGCACTCGTCCTTCCGTCCACCCTCCCCCACCTCACGAAATTCCCCTCTCCATCCCCGGATAAAAACTCCGGGAGAGATGTCTCTTGTCCACCCGATGTGGTTGTGGGTGAAACCCCGGGCAGGGTTTCAGTTGTCCGCCCGCCTGTGCCTGAGGCCGAGCGGCCTCTCCCCCGGTCCCGGGGCCGCGCTGCCCGAGTCTCCCCCCGACCCCCGGGGACTCTCTGATTCTCTGCTTCCCCCAGTCTCCGTCACCCTGGATGTGGAAACAGCGCATGCGCAGCTCGAGGTGTCTGAGGATCGGAAGAGGGTGAGACTGACCGGGACCGAGAGGAGTCTCCCTGACACCGGGAAGAGGTTTACAGGCTGGTGTCCGTGTGTGCTGGGATCGGAGGGATTCACATCGGGGAGACATTACTGGGAGGTGGAGGTGGCGGGGAGTGAGGGCTGGAGTCTGGGAGTCGCCGCAGAGTCTGTGGAGAGGGAGGGACCGGACACACTGACCCCGGAGACTGGAGTCTGGAGGATCAGGCGGTGGGATGACGAGTTTGATGCAGTCACCTCCCCTCCATCCCGTCTCCCCGCCCGTCCCATCCCCGGGAGGGTGGGACTTTATCTCAGTTACGAGTCCGGGACAGTTTCATTTTACGACGCGGACACCAAGTCCCATCTCCACACCTTCACTGGGAATAAATTCACGGAGAAACTTTATCCTTTCTTCCGGATTGGGGATGTAAACAAGTGGCTGAGAATCTGCTCCGGTTCCGCTCCGGGTGTGTAAAAGGGTCGGGTCCCGGGACCGGCGTCAGGAGCGGGGCTCAGGGGCTGTGGGGCAGAAACCCGGTGGACAACAGGTCGGCGCTGAACGGCTCCCATTTAATCCCCAAATTCCGCGTCGTAAAAAAAACCCCCAGTGAGCGCGGAAATAGAACCAGGGGAATGTAAATGTGGGAAGAGAGAAATAAACAGCAAGTGGAATCGGAGCTGTCGATCCGTTCATTTTAACGCGTTAACCGCGTCCGTCAACGGAACAGAAATTACTTTTGTGAAAATATTTTTTAAATGTAATGGGATTGGACCCTTCTCGTCAAAAGTCGTTACGGTATTATTAACTCCGTTCAATGACTAGTTCA
>NC_135971.1:6546625-6558625 GCF_053455715.1 Rhinoraja longicauda | reverse complement strand
ATCATCAGGTCTGAAGGGCTGTGTTATCAGGTGAAGTTGGACAGTCAGAAGGTCATAATGTCATAAGTGAAAGTATTAGAATTATGCCATTCTGCCCATCAAGTCTACTCCACCATTCAATCATGGCTGATCTATCTCTCCCTCCTAACCCCATTCTCCTGCTTTCTCCCCATAACCTCTGACACCTGTACTAATCAAGAATCCAGTTGTCTCTGCCTTAAAAATATCCACCGACTTGGCCTCCACAGCCACCTGTGGCAATGAATTCCACAAATTCACCACCCTCTGATTAAAAACATTTCCCCTCATCTCCTTCCGATAAGAACATCCTTTAATTCTGAGGCTATGTCCTCCAGTCCTAGACTCTCTCACTAATGGAAACATCCTCTCCACGTCCATTCTATCCAAGCCTTTCTCTATTCTGTATTTTTCAATGAGGTCCCCCCTCATTCTTCTAAACTCCAGCGAGTACAGGCCCAATGCCGACAAACGCTCATCATAGGTTAATCTACTCATTCCTGGAACAGACTATTCAGACTGGGATATTTTTTCATCGGAGCCTGTCAGAGTGACATTATGGATGTGTATAAGATGCACAGATAAGGTGATTAGCCACAATACTTTACCCAAGGTCGGAGAGTCTAAACCTCGAGCGCATCAGTTTAAGATGAGAGTGGAAACAATAAAAAGGACCTGAGGAGCAGGTTTTTCAGTTGGTGGGTAGTGTCGATGTGGAACGATCTGAGAGGAAGTGGTCGAGGAAGGAACAATTACAACAGTTCACAGAGAATTGGGTAGATACGTGGATAAGGTAGACTTGTAAGGATATGAGCCAGACTCAGGCAAGTGGGGCTAGCTTGGTTGGCATGGTCGAGTCGAGTCAAAGGGCCTGTTGCTGTGCTACAAAGCTCTCTGACTCTGTGATGCTTCCCAGCAGATGAGCTTGGTGGGAGATCAAATCTTCAATTTCCCTTCAGTCCAAAATACCATTAATCTTTGCATCTAAGTATTACTTACAGATAGACACAATTGAAGGTAGACACAAAATGCTGGAGTAACTCAGAGGGACAAGCAGCATCTCTGGAGAGAAGGAATGTGTGATGTTTTAGTTCGAGACCCTTCTTCAGACTGAAGAAGAGTCTCGACCCGAAAAGTCACCCTTACCTTCTCTACAGTGATGCTGCCTGTCTCACTGTTATTCCAGAATTTTGTGCCTTCCTTCGATTTAAACACGCGTCTGCAGTTCCTTCGTACACCTATTACTTAAAGGTGTCAGGAACAAGAACAATAGAAAAGGTATAAGCTTTACCTTGCTTGAAGTCATCAGATGTTTGTTTAAATGCTGTGTTCAATGAAACAGGGCAATGAAACTTTTCAATTGGCAAGGCAACGTCTACCACCGACAATGGTTTGGCTTCATCACGAACCCTGCGAATATTTAACAGCTGTTTATCCACTGAGCATCAGAAATGTTTTGAGTTGTTCCACAAAAACTTATAATGTTTCCATCAAAGAGCATGTCCTACCTTCGCTTGCGACCGGCTTCCTCCTGAAAGAAATAAAACACAAATCTCAATTGACTGAGATGTTCCGTCCTCATCCTGACAGCGGGAATTTCTCCACATTTCCACAACCCTCTGATAATATCCATTTCCCAACTCTTATTGCCGCAGCCATGCAGATAGAAAGCTGATATTGCCTTATAGATGTAGAACGATGTGGAAAAGCACAAGGAGGGTGGAGCTCAATGCAAAGACTGGGCAGGTCGTGGGATTTAATCTGGAGAAGATGTCAGGAATGATAAGATAGAATTTAAGTTTAGCGATGGATTTAAATGGGGGGGATGAAATATCTCTAATCGATGGGAGAGCAAAAATCAATGCTGAAATATAACGTGGTCTTCAATAAATACTGAAAGGAATGCAGTCATGAGAACATGGACCTCACTTGCATTGGAGGGACTGAAGCCAACGGCAGAGATAATTTAAGGGCAAGCAGGATAAATACGTGAGCACTCCTGGTATTCAAGGTATTGTTACCAGGTGTGGTGAGTAGATGGGAGGGATGTTAAGTGGAGCAGAAATCTTGACTGGATAGGATGGGCTGAATGGTCTATGATGTAGAATGGGATGTCTTTCTTGGTGAACAAAGGTGGGTAAAACAAACTGAGCAAATTCCCCCAAGGTGACCACCCACTGCTGATGGTGTCAAGTTAGGAAAAGGGGACGTACAACGAGATCTGGGTGTCCCAGTGCATCAGTCACTGAATGGAAGCACGCAGGTACAGCAGGCAGTGAAGATAGCCAATGGAATGTTGGCCTTCATAACAAAAGGAGTTGAGTATAGGAGCAAAGAGGTCCTTCTGCAGTTGTACAGGGCCCTAGTGAGACCGCACCTGGAGTACTGTGTGCAGTTTTGGTCTCCAAATTTGAGGAAGGATATTCTTGCTATTGAGGGCGTGCAAAGTAGGTTTACTAGGTTAATTCCCGGAATGGCGGGATTATCATATGTTGAAAGACTGGAGCGACTAGGCTTGTATACACTGAAATTTAGAAGGATGAGAGGAGATCTTATTGAAACGTATAAGATTATTAAGGGGTTGGACATGTTAGAGGCAGGAAACATGTTCCCAATGTTGGGGGAGTCCAGAACAAGGGGCCACAGTTTAAGAATAAGGGGTAGGCCAGAGAGTTGTGAATCTGTGGAATTCTCTGCCTCAGAAGGCAGTGGATGCCAATTCTCTGAATGCATTCAAGAGAGAGCTAGATGGAGCACTTAAGGATAGCGGAGTCAGGGGAATATGGGGAGAAGGCAGGAACGGGGTACTGATTGAGAATGATCAGCCATGATCAATAGACAATAGGTGCAGGAGTAGGCCATTCAGCCCTTCGAGCCGGCACCGCCATTCAATGCGATCATGGCTGATCACTCTCAATCAGTACCCCGTTCCTGCCTTTTCCCCATACCCCCTCACTCCGCTATCCTTAAGAGCTCTATCCAGCTCTCTCTTGAAAGCATCCAACGAACTGGCCTCCACTTCCTTCTGAGGCAGAGAATTCCACACCTTCACCACTCTCTGACTGAAAAAGTTCTTCCTCATCTCCGTTCTAAATGGCCTACCCCTTATTCTTAAACTGTGGCCCATTGTTCTGGACTCCCCCAACATTGGGAACATGTTTCCTGCCTCTAATACAATACAATACAATATATCTTTATTGTCATTGTACCCAGGGGTACAACGAGATTGGGAATGCGCCTCCCATACGATGCAATAATTTAGGTAATTTAGACAGCAGCAACCCAACGAAACGAAACAGTTGTAACAGTTTTGGACAGGGTAAAGTGCAAGTTGATCTATGCGTTGTGGCCACCCGGCTCAGCAGGACCGGTTCATAGCAGCTATGGCCCTGGGGATGAAGCTGTTCCTGAGTCTGGAGGTGCGGGCATAGAAGGCCTTGTATCGTCTGCCCGATGGAAGGAGTTCGAACAGACTGTTGCAGGGGTGTGAAGAGTCTTTGTGGATGCTGGTGGCTTTTCTGAGGCATCGTGTGTTGTAGATGCCCTCCAAGTCTGGTAGCTGTGTTCCGATGGCCCTCTGAGCTCTATGGACTACCCGCTGTAGAGCTTTCCTTTCTGCCTCCGTGCAGCTGAGGTACCACACAGGGATGCCATGCGTTAGGATGCTCTCTATGGTGCAGCGGTAGAAGGTCGTCAGCAGCTGTTGGGGTAGACCAGACTTTTTCAGTGTTCTTAAGTAGAACAGTCTTTGTTGTGCCTTCTTGACCAGCGCAGCAGTGTTATTGGACCATGTTAGGTCCTCCGAAATGTGAGTGCCCAGAAACGTGAAGCTGGACACTCTCTCCACACTGACCCCGTTGATAGAGATCGGGGCATATTCCCCGTTATGTGACCTACGGAAGTTGATGATCAGCTCCTTGGTCTTGGTGGTATTTAGGGACAGGTTGTTATCCGAGCACCAGTCCGCCAGGTTCTGCACCTCCGCTCTATAGTTTGTTTCATCCCCGTTGGTGATCAGCCCGATCACCGTTGTGTCATCTGCAAACTTGACAATGGTGTTGGTGTCGAATGCAGGAACACAGTCGTGTGTGAAGAGGGAGTAGAGCATGGGGCTCAGAACACAGCCCTGTGGTGTGCCGGTACTCAGGGTGATAGTGGAGGACAGGTGCGGGCCCATTCTCACTGCCTGCGGTCGTTCCAGCAGGAAGTCCAGGATCCAGTCACATAATGACGAGCTAAGGCCTAGCTGGTGGAGTTTGGTGATCAGCTTGGTGGGGATGACTGTGTTGAAGGCGGAGCTATAGTCAATGAATAGTTGGGATGTGTCCAATCCCCTAATTATCTTATATGTTTCAATAAGATCCCCCCTCATCCTTCTAAAGTGTATACAAGCCTAATTGCTCCAGCCTTTCCACATACGACAGTCCCGCCATTCCGGGAATTAACCTAGTGAACCTACGCTGCACGCCCTCAATAGCAAGAATATCCTTCCTCAAATTTGGAGACCAAAACTGCACACAGTCTTCCAGGTGCGGTCTCACCAGGGCCCGGTACAACTGTAGAAGGACCTCTTTGCTCCTATACTCACATTGAATGGCGGTCCTGGCTCGAAGGGCCGAATGGCCTCCTCCTGCACCTATTGTCTATTGATATAGATGATCAATCTGATGTGTGCGCCACGGACTAGATTTCAATGTTAATCCCCACAATGTGGTCATGGCTGATCTAGCCCAGGACTGAACGCCTCCGCTTTGTCCCATTCCCTTTGATTTCAGTTCCCCAAATTTTCAAAAATGTATCTTCCTCTGGTATAAATACGTCTAACAAGTTAAACCTCTCAGAGTCTGTGGGTTGGAGAATCCCAGAGATTTACTGCCCTCTGTTCATTCGTGTTCCTTAGGATCAGATATAACCATATAACCATGTAACAACTACAGCACGGAAACAGGCCCGTTCGCCCCTACCAGTCCACGCCGACCACTCTCCCTGACCTAGTCTCATCTACCTGCTCTCAGACCATAACCCTCTAATCCCCCCTTATCCATATACCTATCCAATTTACTCTTAAACAATAAAATCGAGCCTGCCTCCACCACTTCCACCGGAAGCCCATTCCATACAGCCACCACCCTCTGAGTAAAGAAGTTACCCCTCATGTTACCCCTAAACTTTTGTCCCTCAATTCTGAAGCTATGTCCCCTTGTTGGAATCTTCCCCACTCTCAAAGGGAAAAGCCTACCCACGTCAACTCTGTCCGTCCCTCTCAAAATTTAAAAAACCTCTATCAAGTCCCCCCTCAATCTTCTACGCTCCAAAGAATAAAGACCCAACCTGCTCAATCTCTCTCTGTAGCTTAAGTGCTGAAACCCAGGCAACATTCTAGTAAATCTCCTCTGTACCCTCTCCATTTTGTCGACATCCTTCCTATAATTTGGCGGCCAGAACTGCACACCATACTCCAGATTCGGCCTCACCAATGCCCTGTACAATTTTAACATTACATCCCAACTCGATGCTCTGATTTATAAAGGCAAGCATACCAAACGCCTTCTTCACCACCCTATCCACATGAGATTCCACCTTCAGGGAACAATGCAGTTATTCCCAGATCCCTCTGTTCCACTGCATTCCTCAATTCCCTACCATTTACCCTGTACGTCCTATTTTGATTTGTCCTACCAAAATGCAGCACCTCACACTTATCAGCATTAAACTCCATCTGCCATCTTTCAGCCCACCCTTCCAAAAGGCCCAAGTCTCTCTGTAGACTTTGAAAATCTACTTCATTATTAACTACACCACCTATTTTAGTGTCATCTGCATATTTACTAATCCAATTTGCCACACCATCATCCAGATCATTAATGTAAATGACAAACAACAGTGGACTCAACACAGATCCTTGGGGTACTCCACTAGACACTGGCCTCCAACCTGACATACAATTGTCAACCATTACCCTCTGGTATCTCCCATTCAGCCATTGTTGAATCCATCTTGCAACCTCACTATTAATACCCAACGATTTAACCTTCTTAATCAACCTTCCATGTGGAACCTTGTTAAATGCCTTACTGAAGTCCATATAGACAACATCCACAGCCTTGCCCTTATCAATTTCCCTGGTAACCTCTTCAAAAAATTCAAGATTAGTCAAACATGACCTTCCAGGCACAAATCCATGTTGACTGTTTCTAATCAGGCCTTGTTTATCCAAATAATTATATATATTGTCCCTAAGTATCTTTTCCATTAATTTTCCCACCACAGACGTCAAACTAACAGGTCTATAATTGCTAGGTTTACTTTTAGAACCTTTTTTAAACAAAGGCACAACATGCGCAATGCGCCAATCTTCCGGCACCATCCCCGTTTCTAATGAAGTTTGAAATATTTCCGTCATAGCCCCTGCTATTTCTGCACTAACTTCCCTCAATGTCCTAGGGAATATCCTATCAGGACCTGGAGACTTATCCACTTTTATATTTTTCAAAAGTGTCCATACCTCCTCTTCTTTAATCCTCATAATTTCCATCACTACTCTACTTGTTTCGCTTACCTTACATAATTCAATATCCTTCTCCTCGGTGAATACCGAAGAAAAGAAATTGTTTAATATCTCCCCCATTTCTTCCGGCTCAGCACATAGCTGTCCACTCTGACTCTCTAATGGACCAATTTTATCCCTCGCTATCCTTTTGCTATTGACATATCTGTAGAACCCCTTGGGGTTTACTTTTACATTACTTGCCAAAGCAGCCTCATATCTTTTTTTCGCTTTTCTAATTTCCTTAAGATTCCTTTTACATTCTTTATATTCCTCAAGAACCTCATTTACTCCCTGCCGCTTATATTTATTGTATATCTCCCTCTTTTTCCAAACCAAGTGTCCAATTTCCCTGGAAAACCACGGCTCTTTCAAATTATTATTCTTTCCTTTCCACCGAATAGGGACATAAAGACTCTGTACTCTCAAAATTTCATCTTTAAATATCCTCCATTTCTCTATTATATCCTTTTCATAAAACAAAAAGTTCCATTTCACTCCTTTTAAATCCTTTCTCATCTCCTCAAAATTAGCCTTTCTCCAATCCAAAATCTCAACCCTTGGTCCAGATTTGACCTTCTCCATAATTATATTGAAACTAATGGCATTGTAGAATCAGCCGTCGTAGTTTTGAGCTCTACAGAATACAAACACCTCTCTACATTCCGGCCAGGCTGTCCTGAGAACCCATAGATTATGTGGGAGGCCAATTAGTTTGGGAACAACAACAACTGGAACAGATGAAACATTTACCCAGTTCTGAATTACTGGTGAATACAGCATTTATTTCAGAAATATCCCCCACCATTTTGTGACTGTACTTTCACTTCACCAGACTGTAGTGTAACCCCTCACCTTCAGAAACACCACACTGTCCTTTTGTTCCATCTGCTGCTGCAACTTACAGAGTTCCTCCTGAATGGAATTTAAATTCTCTTCAATTTCTCGAAGATTTTTCTCCATTGCATTTAGAATCTTCTTCTCTTCCTCCCGGATATCAGCCTGCACACGCTGCTCTTTCTCAGTGAGAATCTGGTGCAGTTCAGCAAACTGGGATGTGATCTTAGACTGAAGGTTGTGTGACTGTTCCTGTGAAATGAAAGGTGAAGATCAGTATATAATGTCACTGATTGTGTTTCCTCACGACTTTGACGGTGACATTTGTCCTGTGCATTTTTTAATTTGCTTTGGCAGTTCAATTCTTTGTCTAAATGCTTCTGATATATCGTGACGGGAATCTTATAACCCATCAATCCTCTACCCCCAATACAATTACCTGCTGCCTATTCCTTTTCACGTGCCCTTTAATTCCCATTCATCCGCCCACCACACACTTTCATAGGGATAATTTACAGTCGCCGATTGACCTTTGAACCAGCATGTATTGGGGACGTGGAAGGAATCCGACACGGTCACAGGGTGAAGGCGTGAACCACACGGGCAGCGCCCGAGGTCAGGATCGAACCCCGTCACCAGAACTAGGAGACAGCAGCACTACACGCATCACGGGAATCAAATCTACACGAGATCAGGAAATCGAAAGTGGAAAGCCTCACCAGAACTCCAGAAATCTTCTGTTTCTGTTGCTGCTCCATTCGCACGATCTCTGATTTCCTTTTTGTGAGAGACTGGATGGAAACTTTAACCTGATCCTGGGATTGTGTTTGAAAATCAGAGAATAATAGTGTTAGACAATTAAAAAAAGGAGTTAAACAATGATGCGATCAACATTGATTTGCTTTACCTTGTAGAATTCTGCAGCTTCTGCGATCAGCGCAAAGCTGTGAGACTTGTGTTCCCGCCCAGCTGCACAAACCACACAGATCAGCTTCTTGTCAGTTTCACAAAACAGCTTCAGTTCTTCCTGATGTTCCCCGCAGTGAGGTTTACTTTCCTTCTCTTTGAGATTCAGGCTCAGTGTTCGAGCTTTCTCAGCCAGTCTCGCCAAGGCCCGATTCACTCTGAGGGTGCGGTCTGTAAACACCTCTCTACATTCCGGGCAGGAGTTTCTCCCCTCCCTGTCCCAACTCTGTGTGATACAGGAGCGGCAGAAGTTGTGCCCACAGTCCAGTGTAACCGGATCGGTGAAGAAATCCAGGCAGATGGGACAAACTATCTCCTCCGTTAAACTCTCGACCTGATCTTTCGAAGCCATTTGAACTCCGCCACTTCCTGGTTCAAAACGCGTTCCCTTTCGCGCAGCTGCTGAACCCTTGCAGTATCGGGGCACGGCTGAGGGGAGGCGGAGCTCAGCCCCGTCAATCACAGCCCTGACCAGCAACTGGATGTTATATGCAACAAGCTGCGGGTAAATTTCATTCCCTTAAACTAAATACATCAGTGTTTCCCATCGTGAATTGATCATTATATTAGGCTGCACAATGATATTATATCCACAGCAAACACTGTTATTTCATTTCACAGTCTCATGTGCAAACTTGAATTCAACTCAATGAGCCAATTATACTCTATCGTCACATGAACCAAGGGACAGTGAAATGCTTTGCTTTTGCATGCAATCCGGTAAAATACAGACCTCCCCCAGGCAGTACAGAGAGAGTCGCCACGTTTCTGGGGCCACCAAAGTTGCGAGTAGTTTATGGAACTGTCTATATTTCCCCGCAGCGGCGAACCAGGTCCCGCCGCACGAGGCAGCAGGCGCCCCCGCGCCGCCCCCCTTCCTTCTCGGCTCTGACGGGACGACATGGATTTTAGCTCAGTGGGGGCAAGTTTCAAGGAGATGTGTGGGTCATGTTTTATTACACAGGGTGGTGGGTGCCTGGAACGCGCTGCTGGAGTGGGGGTAGAGGCACATAAGGGAGAGGCATTGCGTAGTCTAATGTGGGCTGAAGGGACTGATCTTGTTCGATGTGACCATCAACTAAACCGACAGGTTCATTATAGCTCCCATTCCCAGCTCCTCCCCCACAACCATTGGGTTCTTCAACCGACCAGCAGTGCCCGCGTTTGGCCCATATCCCTCCAAACCTGCCCTATCCATGTATCTGTCCAACTACTTCGTTAACGTTGTGATAGTCCCTGCCCAACTACCTCCTACTGGATAATCTCGATACAGAAAAAATGTTCCCTACGTTGGGGGAGTACAGAACCAGGGGCCACAGTCTAAGAATAAAGGGGAGGCCATTTATAACTGAGGTGAGAAGGAACTTTTTCACCCAGAGTTGTGAATTTGTGGAATTCTCTGCCACAGAAGATAGTGGAGGCCAATTCATTGGATGAATTTAAAAAAGATTTAGAAAGAGCTCTAGAGGCTGGTGGAATCAAGGGATATGGGGAGAATGCAGGCACAGGTTACTGATTGTGGATGATCAGCTATGATTACAATGAATTGCGGTGCTGGCTCGAAGGGCCATATTGCCTTCTCCTGCACAGATATATAGACAATAGACAATCGGTGCAGGAGGAGGCCATTCGGCCCTTCGAGCCAGCACCGCCATTCAATGTGATCATGGCTGATCATTCTCAATCAGTACCCCGTTCCTGCCTTCTCCCCATACCCCCTGACTCCGCTATCCTTAAGAGCTCTATCCAGCTCTCTCTTGAATGCATTCAGAGAATTGGCCTCCACTGCCTTCTGAGGCAGAGAATTCCACAGATTCACAACTTTCTGACTGAAAAAGTTTTTCCTCATCTCAGTTCTAAATGGCCTACCCCTTATTCTTAAACTGTGGCCCCTTGTTCTGGACTCCCCAAACATTGGGAACATGTTTCCTGCCTATAACGTGTCCAACCCCTTAATAATCTTATACGTTTCGACAAGATCTCCTCTCATCCTTCTAAATTCCAGTGTATACAAGCCTAGTCGCTCCAATCTTTCAACATATGATAGTCCCGCCATTCCGGGAATTAACCTAGTAAACCTACGCTGCACGCCCTCAATAGCAAGAATATCCTTCCTCAAATTTGGAGACCAAAACTGCACACAGTACTCCAGATGCGGTCTCACTAGGGCCCTGTTCAACTGCAGAAGGACCTCTTTGCTCCTATACTCAACTCCTCTTGTTATGAAGGCCAACATTCCATTGGCTTTCTTCACTGCCTGCTGTACCTGCATGCTTCCTTTCAGTGACTGATGCACTAAGACACCCAGATCGCGTTGTACGTCCCCTATTCCTAACTTGACACCATTCAGATAATACTCTGCCTTCCTTTTCTTACCACCAAAGTGGATAACCTCACACTTATCCACATTAAACTGCATCTGCCATGCATCCGCCCACTAATATAACCTGTCCAAGTCACCCTGCAACCTCATAGCATCTTCCTCACAGTTCACACTACCACCCAGCTTTGTATCATCTGCAAATTTGCTAATGTTACTTTTAATCCCTTCATCCAAGTCATTAATGTATATTGTAAATAGTTGCGGTCCCAGCACCGAGCCTTGCGGTACCCCACTAGTTACTGCCTTCCATTCTCAAAGGGACCCATTTATCCCCACTCTGTCAACCAATTTTCTTCCCATGTCAGTACCCTACCTCCAATACCATGTGCTCTAATTTTGCCCACTAATCTTTTCATATTTTTCATATTTTTTCATATTTCAGATACAGCGCGGAAACAGGCCTTTTCGGCCCACCAAGTCCGCGCCGCCCAGCGATCCCCGCACATTAACACTACACACACTAGGGACAATTTTAGGGACAATTTTTACATTTACCCAGTCAATTAACCTACATACCCGTACGTCTTTGGAGTGTGGGAGGAAACCAAAGATCTCGGAGAAAACCCACGCAGGTCACGGGGAGAACGTACAAACTCCTTACAGTACAGCACCCGTAGACAGGATCGAACCTGAGTCTCCGGTGCTGCATTCGCTGTAAAGCAGCAACTCTACCGCTGCGCCACCGTGCCGCTCGGTGGCATAATCTCCTATGTGGAACCTTGTCAAATGCTTTCTGAAAGTCAAGGTACACCACATCCACCTGCTCTCCCCTGTCAATTTTCCTGGTTACATCCTCAAAGAATTCCAGAAGATTAGTCAAGCATGATTTCCCCTTCGTAAATCCATGCTGACTCAGAACAATCCTGTTACTACTATCCAAATGCTCCGCAATGTCGTCTTTTATAATTGACTCCAGCATCTTCCCCACCACTGATGTCAGACTAACTGGTCTATAATTTCCTGTTTTCTCTCTCCCTCCTTTCTTAAAAAGTGGGACAACATTAGCTACCCTCCAATCCACAGGAACTGATCCTGAATCTATAGAACATTGGAAAATGATCACCAATGCATCCACAATTTCTAGCGCCATCTCCTTAAGTACTCTGGGATGCAGACCATCAGGCCCTGGGGATTTATCAGCCATCAGTCCCATCAGTCTACCGAACACCATTTCCTGCCTAATGTGGATTTCCTTCAGTTCCTCCGTCACCCTTGGATCTCTGCCCACTAGAACATCTGGGAGATTGCT